>NW_026059598.1:11049-46442 GCF_023721935.1 Panthera uncia | reverse complement strand
CCACTGAGCCACCCAGGTGCTCCTTGTATCAGTCTTTTTTTTTTTTTTAATTTTTTTTAACGTTTATTTATTTTTGAGACAGAGAGAGACAGAGCACAAACGGGGAAGGGTCAGAGAGAGAGAAGGAGACACAGAATCTGAAACAGGCTCCAGGCTCTGAGCAGTCAGCACAGAGCCCGACGCGGGGCTCGAACTCACATACCGCGAGATCGTGACCTGAGCCGAAGTCGGACGCTTAACCGACTGAGCCACCCAGGCGCCCCCCTTGTATCAGTCTTAATCTCTCCCCTAAACTCCAGATTCACTTAGCCAATTGCTTACTTGACATCTCCCCCCGCCCCTGCCAAAGGTCTAAGAAGCATCTCAGACTTGGAACATCCAAAACATGCTCATGGCCTCTCCCTGGAACAGCTTCCTTCCCCCCCACCCCCTTGCAGTAAACAGCATGAGCAAACACTCACCTGTTCCAGCCACAACCTGTCAGGTTTGAGTCCTGCCCTTTCCTCACTATCTGTATTCAACTACCAGCAAGTTCTGTGGACTCTAACTCCAAATTACAGCCGTAATCTTTTTTTAACGTTTTTTTTTTTGAAGTTATTTAACTATTTTGAGGGAGACCGAGAGAGAGAAAACTAGTGGAGGAAGGGCAGAGAAACAGGGGAACAGAGAGGATCCAAAGTGGGCTCCGTGCTGACAGCAGAGAGCCCGACGTGGAGCTCAGACTAACGAACCGTGAGATCATGACCTGAGCTGAAGTCAGACGCTTGACCGACTGAACCACCCAGGCGCCCCTATTTATTTATTTTAAGAGGGGGCGATGAGAGGCAGAGAGAGAGAATCCCAAGCGGGCTCCATTCTCAGTGTGGAGCCTGACGTGGGGCTTGACCTCACCACCAAGAGATCACGACCTGAGCCCAGATCAAGAGTCAGACACTTAACCGACTAAGCCACCCAGGTGCCCCCAGACCTAATCTGTCCACTTCTCTCACTCCCAACTCTACCAGCGCAGTCCAGGCCACTGCTAGCACCTGCCGTCCGGCTGCCATGATTCACTGCCAAACTCAGTTCCTGCTGCTTGTCCAGCTTCCCCCCACCCAGTCTCTGCCCAGTAGCCACAGGGACCTCCTCATGACAGAAGTGAGATCATGTCACTCCGCTGCTGGAACTCCTGGAATGGCCTTGTGAGCAGAAAATTGTATCTATTTTGATCATTACTATCTTCTCAACACTTAGTGCCCAGCCCGCATTCGATGACTTTGACTAATGAGTGCATAAGGGCCTTCCAAAGGCTGTGAAGTAACCCACAAGAATATCCACCGGCTTCTGACTTCGTGCTTTCTAAGCATTAAGGACCAAGTACTGAGTACTGACTACTAAGCATCCTTCCGATTCATTTTCCTGAATAGTTTTAAACCAGCTGGGTGATGCCCTGAGGAACGCACGGGATCGATGACAGTGTCAGCAATAATTAACCTTTATGCAGGGTTACTATGTACTCTGCACTCTTCTAAATGCTTTACGTAACTCATACTAACCCTATTAGGCTAGAAATACTATCATTTCCACTTCAGAGATGAGAAAAATGAGGCCCGTAGGGTCCAAGTAACTTGCCAGGTTCCAACCAGGCAGTCTGGCTCTAGAGGCTAGGTTCTTTTCTTTCTTTCTTTCTTTAACAGCTTTACTGAAATATAATTCACATACCATACAATTCACCCATTTAAAGTATATTATTCAAAGGCACCTGGGTGGCTCAGTCGTTTCAGTGTCTGACTTCTTTTTTTTTAAACATGTATTCATTTTTGAGAGAGACAGAATGAAAGCAGGGGAGGGGCAGAGAGAGAAGGAGACACAGAATCTGAAGCAGGTTCCAGGCTCTGAGCTGTCAGCATGGAGCCCAATGCGGGTCTTGAACCCACAAACCATGAGATCAGGGCCTGAGCCTAAGTCGGACACTTAACCGACTGAGCCACCCAGGTGCCCCGAGCGTCTGCCTCTTGATTTCAGCTCAGGTCATGATCCTAGGGTCGTGGGATCAAGCCCCATGTCAGGCTCTGTGCCAAATGTGGAGCCTGCTTAAGATTCTGTCTCTCTCTCTCTCTCTCTCTCTCTCTCCCCCCCTCTCCCTCTAGGGGCACCTGGGTGGCTCAGTCAGTTAAGCGTCCGACTTCGGCTCAGGTCATGATCTCGCGGTTTGTGAGTTTGAGCCCTGCATCAGGCTCTGTGCCGGCGGCTGAGAGCCTGTAGCTTTCTTCGGGTTCTGTGTCTCCCTCTCTCTCTGCCCCTCCCCCACTTGTGCTCTGTCTCTCTCTCTGCCTATCAAAAATAAATAAAATGTAAAAAAGTAAAAAAAATTAAAAAAAAAAGATTTCCTCTGCCCCCTCTGCCGCTTACACTCTCTCTCTCTCTCCCTCTCTCTCTCTCTCTCTCTGTCTGTCTCTCAAATAAAACAAAATAAAATAAAAATGAATAAAGTAGGGGTGCTCAGTCAGTTAAGTGTCCAACTTCGGTTCAGGTCATGATCTCACTTTCACGAGTTCTGTGCTGACAGCTCAGAGCCTGGAGCCTGCTATGGATTCTGTGTCTCCCTCTCTCTCTGCCCCTACCCTGCTTATACTCTGTTTCTCTCCCTCTCTCTCTCTCTCCAAAATGAATAAACATTAAAAATGAAGAAAGTTATCATTCAGTGGCTTTTAGTATATTGATAGATATGTGCAACCATCCTAACAAGTGACTATAGAACATTTTTAGAATCCGAAAAAGAAACCCTATCCTCCCTAGCAGTCATGGCCATTTTCCCTCCACCTCCTCCTCCAGCCTCAGGCAACCACTAATCTACTTCCTATCTTATGGACTGTCTATTCTGGACTTTTCATATAAGTAGATTCATAGAACACACGTGATCTTTAGTGACTAGCTTATTTCACTAAACACAATGTTTTCAGGATTCATGCACATTATAACATGTATCAGTACCTCATTCCATTTATTTATTTATTTATTTATTTATTTATAAATGTTTATTTATTTATCTTTGAGAGAGAGAGAGAGAGAGAGTGAGTGGGGAGGGGTGTGCAGAGAGAGGGAGAGAGGGAGAATCCCAAGCAGGTTCTGCACTCCCAGTGCAGAACCCAATGCGGGGCTCCAACCTGTGAACCGTGAGTTCATGACCTGAACCAAAACCAAGAGTCAGTAGCTTAACCAACTGACCCACCCAGGTGCCCCAGTACTTCATTCTTTTTAGTTGCCAGTAATATTCCGGGGCTCCTGGGTGGCTCAGTCAGTTGAGCATCTGACTTCTGCTCAGGTCATGATTTAATAGTTCATGAGTTTCAGCCCTGCATCAGGCTCTGGGCTGAAAGCTTGCTTAGAGGCTGGAGCCTGCTTCGGATTCTGTATCTCCCTCTCTCTCTGCCCCTGCCCCACCCGCGCTCTGTCTCTCTCAAAAATAAATAAAATTTAAAATAATAATAATAACTAGTAATAGTCTAAGGATAGACTGCATTTTGTTTATCCATTCACTCATTGACGGACGTTTGAGTTGTTTCCACTTTCTTTGGCCATTATGAATAACGCTGCTGTGAACATTTGTAAGTTTTTGTGTGAACGTGTTTTCATTTCTCTTGGTTATTACCTAGGAGCAAAATTGCTGGGTCATGTGGGATACAGAGACAAGTTTGTCTCTTTTATTTTAATTTATTTTTTTTTTATTTTTGAGAGAGAGAAAGAGAGCAAGCAGGGGAGGAGCACAGAGAGAGAGAGAGAGAGAGGGACAGAGGATCCAAAGCAGGCTCCACACTGACAGCAGAGAGCCTGATGTGGGGCTTGAACTTGCAAACCTCAAGATCATGACCTGAGCCGAGATTGGACTCTTAACTGACTGAGCCACTCAGGCGCCCCTAGAGACAAGTTTCTTAAATGCCTCTCTATTGAGCCTCCTGTAGTGAAGGATCCTGTGAATCAAATGACCAGTTTAGTGTTAACATCAGTCTTGAGATTCTTTGCATAGTTGGCACCCGCCTGCCTTTTTGGGTGACCTAAAACCGAGCGGTGAGGGATTGCCTCTGAGAATGACAGAAAATGTCCCCAGAAGAAAAACCCTTGCCAGTTGCAGATTCCTTATGTCAGGTCATTCCCTGACAAGGTTGATGTCACTTCCTTTTCTAAAGGGAGACATGAGTTTGTATCAGTTCACCTGCTCCCTTTCATCCATGGCCCTTTCTGTTCAAGGGCAGAAATTTGCAAGGGGGCTGGTTAGTGTCTGGACGTGCTGTTAATACAGAGGAATAGAATATTCCTATGTTTAAAAATAGGTCATTTTGGGGCCCCTGGGTGGCTCAGTCGGTTAAGCGTCTGACTTCGGCTCAGGTCATGATCTCACAGTTCGTGGGTTCAAGCCCCACATCAGGCTCTGTGCTGACAGAGTGGAGTCTGCTTGGGATTCTCTCTCCCTCTCTCTCTGCCCCTCCCTGGCTCGCAGTTACTCTCTCTCTCTCTCAAAATAAGTAGATAAACTTTAAAAAAATTGGTCATTTTAAGGGGACACCTGGGTGGCTCAGGTTGAGCGTCTGACTTCGGCTCAGGTCACCATCTCACAGTTTGTGAGTTCGAGCCCCGCATCCAGCTCACTGCTGTCAGTGCAGAACCTGCTTTGGATCCTCTGTCCCCCTCCCTCCCTGCCCCTCCCCCACTTGCGCTTTCTCAGAAATAAAAACAAACCTTTAAAAAATAATAATAATAATAGGTCAGTTTAGGTATCCAGTGTAACAGAAGTCTCATGAGTACTTTTCCCAGCCCTTCAGCTCATGCGTGCACCCCCTTTCCAGCCCCTCAGCCCTAGAGGCTGTGTCTGCTCAGAGAGATGGGTCTTTCTCCCCCAGGGAACTTGTCTCAGGGTGTGCAGATGAGTGGAAGTTAGCTGTGGAAACTGTGTGGCCAACAAGCCCCACACAAAGAGCAGAAAGGTTTGAGGGGAGATTGCTTCGGGACTTGCCAGAGGACAGCACCTAAGATTCTTCCGGTTTCTCTGCTGAAGTCCCTTGCCGGGCTGGTGACACCGATGACTCAGCTGTCCCCTCTCCTTCTACACTACCATCTTCCCCACCTCAGGGGGACAGCCTCGGGGGCCTGTGGGTGCAGTAATGGCTGTGGGATCAATGTCAGCTAATAAACACCGGAGGCCTCCCTGGGACAACACTCTGCAGGTGTTCAGAAGCCAGCCCTGCAGCTGAGCAGTTCATCTTGAGTGAAAAGGCCAACCAATGTCGGTTGTTGCCTTGGTTGTGTTTAGATTTTATCCTGGGTGTGGTTAGTGTGTTACTCAGTGCCAAACAAACTTTCGTGCTCCCTGAACGTCTTTATTGGACTGAAGTTCAGAGCTGTTTGCTGTTCTCGTAATAAAGCCTTGAATTCACTCACTGCCTTTCCTTGGGGTCCTCTCACAGCTGCTTCCTGAGGTCCTACCTCCCTTCTGCCTAGGACATCCCCGCGAGATGGGCCGCAGTCCGCAAAATCGTAGCCATATTCTCCAAGGCAAAATGGTAGGACAACCACGCTAAATGGTTTTGCTCAGGATCACACAATAAATGGGCTGTGGGTTGAGGCTGAAAATAAAGTCCTAAGCTTGTCATTCATCACACCCTTCCCTCAGCGGGTGGGCTTAAAGCGCCTCTCCACTGGCCTCTGAGTTTTCCAGGGGAGGGGCAGGTTCTATAGGGGGCAGATGCCTGCTGCACAGCCGCCTGGGGATCCCAGCCACTTGGAACGTGCCCTTCCAGCTTCTGGACTAGAAGGGAAAATCCAAGCTGAACTTGAAGGTACAGTATGTTTTCTTCATCCTTGATAAACAGCCAGGCCATGCCAGGCTATTCCAGGGTTGCAGAGTTACAATTTGGCCAATGCTGCTGATATGTAAGCTTCAGATTTGGAAACTGAAAAACTGATTAAGACCAAATTTACCTTGCGGGGGTGGGGAGGGAGGAGAAAGAAAGAAAGAAAAATTCAAACAAGAAAAAATATACAACAAACTTCATTTTCCATTCAGCATTAGAATGCTAGTTGCTTGGTATAGCTCATAATTTTCTAGTTAAAAATAGTGCATGGTGGGGTGCCTGGGTGGCTTAGTCGGTTAAGCGTCCGACTTCGGCTCCGGTCATGATCTCGCGGTTCGTGGGTTCGAGCCCTGTGTTGGGCTCTGTGCTGACAGCTCCGAGCCTGGAGGCTGCTTCTTCAGATTCTGTGTCTCCCTCTCTCTCTGCCCCTGCCCTGCTTGCGCTCTGTCTCCGTCTCTCTCTCAAAAAAAAAAAAAAAAAAAAAAAAAACATTAAAAGAAGAATACTTTGTGATGAGCACTGGGTGTTGTACCTAAGTTATGAATCACTGAATTCTACTCCTGAAACCAATATTTCACTGTATGTTAACTAACTAAAATTAAAATTCAAAAAAAAAAAAGAAGAAAAAGAAGAAGAAGAAAGAATGCAGATATGGCCATCCAGGAAAAAAATATATCACTAAAAGGTAAACATTTGAATTTCCTCTATGAAATGCATTCTCTCCACAGGACTAATATTGCCCCTAAAGGGGAATAAAGAAAATTGGTTTTCAGAAGATGAAAAAAACTGTACATATTCCAATTGTTGGTGAGCCTCCAAAGCTCATTTCTGCCCAACAAAATCTCATTTCTTGGTATTTAATTTCCCTCATTAAGGATTATTTGAATTCAATTTACTTTTTTTCTTTGGGAGGAAACAATGAAATCCTGAAAAGTTTTAAAACACCGCTTTATGGGAAGGTTTGCTCTCTCCTACAAACTCTCCGTCAGTCATGGCCTACCATTAGCTCTTATCGTTTCTAGAAGTCTTAACTATCTATTTTTTGAAGTCTAGTACTTTTTTCTTTTTCTCTTTCTTTCTTTCTTTCTCTTGAGAAAGAGAGAGAGAGAGAGAGTCCTAAGCCGATTCCAAGCTCAGTTACAGAGCCCGACTCAGGGCTCAATCCCACGACCCTGGGATCATGACCTGAGCCAAAATCAAGAGTCAGATACTCAACCGATTGACCACTCAGGCACCCCAAGAAGTCTTAACTATTAATTTGGAGCCAGATTCCCAGGGAGTCTGTTGGGATTTGTTGGGCAGAGAAGTGTGAGCACTGGGGAAGAACATGTCTCATGGCTCAGGCTTGTCTCTGTCCCCTGTGCTTCTCAGCCACATGGCTCACTTGGGTGGTTGCTTGTACCTGGAAGTGATTAATTGCAAGAACGTCATAAGTGCAAACTTTGAAAAGGAAGGTGGGAGAAATCTCTCTTAAATTTTGTTCCATTGCCAACGCTGAATCACCTCAAGCCACATTGTTTAAAATCAAGTATATGGCCCCGAGGGGCGCCTGGGTGACTCAGTCCGTTAAGTGTCTGACTCTTGATCTCAGCTCAGGTCTTGATCTTAGGGTCGTGAGTTCAAGCCCCCGTTGGGCTCTATGCTGGACGTGGAGCCTGCTTGAGATTCTCCTCCTTCTCCCCCTCTCGTGTGCTCTCTCTCTGTCTAAAAACAAAAACAAGCAAACAAAAAACCCACAAATTAAAGTCAAGGATACAGCCCCAAACACTTGACCTTAGAACCTGTAGACCTAGAACCTCACCTGCTGCTGCTTCCCAAGGTCTGCTCTTTAAAGGCAGCATGCCAGGGGTGCCTGGTGGCTCAGTCGGTTAAGCGTCCAACTTAGGCTCAGGTCATGATCTCACAGTTCGTGAGTTCGAGCCTCACATCGGGCTCTGTGCTGACAGCTCGGAGCCTGGAGCCTGCTTCACATTCTGTGTCTCCCTCTCTCTCTGCCCCTTCCCTGCTCATGCTGTGTCTCTCTCTGTCTCAAAAATAAATAAACATTTAAAAAATTATTTTTAAATAAAGGCAGCATGCCTAACGTGGTTGCTTGTTGGGGGCGGGTGTGGAGACAGAAGTTGGTGGACCCCAACACTGGGGAGAATGAGGACCCTTGCCTGATTGCATGAGATACTGTATGTGAAGATGCTTTTGAACTGCCAAGTCTAAAGTATATCATAAATCTTCCTTCTAACTATGTGAATAAGCTGCATGAAGGAAGGCATGTTTATTTAAGGACGATGACCAGATCCTTGCCTTGATTTTTACCGCACAAACCTGAAATAATTGATGACTGTTTATAAAAGCCCTTTTCTATCTTTGGGCGGCAGGGCCTTCATGAGAGCGTGTGATATATTATCAGCTGTTTTTCCACCTGGCCTTCTGCAGCCTTGTCTCAAATTGCTGGCTGCTTACTTATTTTTCGTTGCAATCCTGTCCTTTCTTCTTGTGTCCATAGAAACTGCCAGTAAGGCAGGGACTTGTCCTTTCAAGGGGCCCCTGAGATTCTCACAGCTTTGCTCTGAACCCCAGAGCTTTCCCCACTTAAACCAGAAATAGAGCTGGTGTATCTATTGGTGGTGTCTTCTAACTCAGACCAAAAGTGTCCTCTTTCCCATCTGAATGCTGCTTATGACGTGTCCCGCTGAGAGGGCCCTCGCTCAGGGTTTAGCTGGGGGGGATCAGAGGCCTCATACTTCGATAAGCCGGCTTAGTCAGTTATCATGCAGAATGATGTGCCCCCAACATGAAAAGGCACAGGTACTGAAAAACCCAGCTTTGCTATCAGGGAAAAATGTGCATTAAATGCTTTTCATCACTTTTGTGCCTTTTAAGGGTTTGGCTGACAAAGGAATTTATGAGAAAGTTCACAATATTTTTAAATATTTTTAATTAATTAATTTATTTATTTTAATTTAATTATAGAGAGACAGAGAGAGAGCACGTGTGCATGAGCAGGGGAGAGGTAGAGAGAGAGGGAGAGAGAGAGAATCACAAGAAGGTTCCATGCTGTCAGCGCAGAGCCTGATGCAGGGCTCCATTCTAAGAACCTTGAGATCATGACCTGAGCCGAAATCAAAAATTGGGATGCTCAACCAACTGAACCACCCAACGGCACCCCCCCCCAATATGTCTGATGCACTTTATACTTCCGTGTTCTAATTGCTACTGAGGCAGGATGTTTGGGGGTTGTGTTGGGCCTAGCCAGATAAGCCCAGATTTGAATTCTACATTTGATACTTACGGGCTACGGGACCTCTCTAAGCCCCAGTTTCTTCATCCGTAGAAGCTGGAAAACCAGGGAACCTTCTCATTAGCTTGCTAAGCGACATCACGAGGTAATGGTCAGGAGATACTGAGCACAGCACTCAGTACATAGTAAGTGGTCGGTACCAGGTGGATGTGGCTGTCGTGACCGTCAGTGAAATGGGGAGATGAATAAGAAAGGGAAAAAAACCTGCTTTGGAAGAGAAGGAGCCAAGTTAAATTCCACACAGAATTTTACAAACCTTATGTTTAAAAAATTATCACATTGGGGCGCCTGGGTGGCGCAGTCGGTTAAGCGTCCGACTTCAGCCAGGTCACGATCTCGCGGTCCGTGAGTTCGAGCCCCGCGTCCGGCTCTGGGCTGATGGCTCGGAGCCTGGAGCCTGTTTCTGATTCTGTGTCTCCCTCTCTCTCTGCCCCTCCCCCGTTCATGCTCTGTCTCTCTCTGTCCCAAAAATAAATAAAAAATGTTAAAAAAAAAAAAATTATCACATTTATTTTGGAATAGGTAATACATGCAACTAAAGTCACTCAAAGGAAACTAAGAGGTATACAGTGAGAAACAGGTCCCTTTCCAGCCCTGTCCCTTCCTTCCAGGTCCCCTCTCCAGAGGCAGCTAATATACCTCTCCAGAGGCATCGACAAGTTTCCTGAGAATCCTCCCAGAAATTGTCATTATTGAAAAAATTCCTTGTGAGGGACATTAGTTTTTATTTATCTATTTTTTTAAGTTTTATTATTTTTATTTGAGAGAGGGAGAGAGCAAGCAGGGGAGGCACAGACAGAGGGCGACAGAATCTCAAACAGGCTCCACATGGCCAGCACAGAGCCCGATGTGGGGCTCGAACCCACAAACCACAAGGTCATGACCCGAGCTGAAGTCAAGAATTGGACACTTAACAGACTGAGCCACCCAGATGCCCCTTGTTTTTATTTTTAAGATTTTTATTTATTTTTTATTTTTTTAATGTTTATCATTTTTATTTTTGAGAGACAGAGAGAGACAGAGCATGAGCAGGGAAGGAGCAGACAGAGGGAGACACAGAATCCGAAGCAGGTTCCAGGCTCCAAGATGTCTGCACAGAGCCTGATTCCAGGCTTGAACTCATGAACCGTGAAATCATGACCTGAGCTAAAGTCAGGCGCTCAAGCGACTGAGCCACCCAGGCACCCCTCATTTTTATTTTTATTTATTTATTTACTTATTTATTTATTTTTAATGTTTATTCATTTTTGGATAGACAGAGACAGAGTGTGAGTGGGGCAGGGGCAGAGAGAGCGGGAGACACAGAATCCGAAGCAGGCTCCAGGCTCCCAGCTGTCAGCACAGAGCCCGACGCGGGGCTCGAACTCATGGACCGTGAGATCGTGACCTGAGCTTGTGTTGAATGCTTAACTGACTGAGCCACCCAGGCGCCCCTCATCTTTATTTTTTAAGATTTTTGTTTTTATTTTTTTAAAGCTTATTTCTTTAGAGAGAGAAAAATAAAAAAGAATCCAAAGCAGACTCCATGCTGTCAGCGAAGAGCCCATTGAGGGGCTCAATCCCATAAACTGTGAGATCATGACCTCAGCCAAAACCAAGAGCTGGATGCTTAACTGACTGAGCCACCCAGGCACCCCGGATTATTTTTAAGACTTTAATTAAAAAAATTTTTTTTAACATTGATTTATTTTTGAGAGACATAGTGCGAATAGGGGAAGGACAGAGAGAGAGGGAGACACAGAATCCGAAGCAGGCTCCAGGCTCTGAGCTGTCAGCACAGAGCCCGATGTGGGGCTCAAACCCACGAACCGTGAGATCATGACCTGAGTCGAAGTCGGACAGTCAACTGACTGAGCCTCCCAGGCACCCCAAGATTTTAATTTTTTTTGAAGTAACCTCGACACTCAGTGTGGGTCTCGAACTCACAACCCTGAGATCGAGCGTTACACGCTCCGCTGACTGAGCCAGCCTTACACCCCAGTTGAGTGAAATTCGTTTTGATGAGCATTGCAATGGAATACCTTGCTAAACACCAGGCAGAACAGTTTGATAATAAAGACAGCTGTCTGTGTGGTCTTGTTGGATCCCAAGCTTAGGGAGTATTTTGACAGTATAGCTAGTTGTCTGCAGCCTGAGCCAGACAGGATAAAGTCTTTCTAGCTATAATAAGACACGTGGGCTCAGAAAAGCAATATGATTCAGAAGCAGGAATCGTAGCTCCCAGAGCAGAGAGCCCCTCATCTGCGGTGGAGGACGTCAGGTCAGGGCAAAGCCACACTGTGGGATCTGAACTCTGCACTGTGGACTCATTCCCGACATTCCGCATTTGCCAAGCCCACATTGCTGACATTCCCCCAGGGCTTAGGGTCTCTGCCTTCCTCCTGGGCAGAGATACTTGAGGTAGCCTAGCTTTGCCCTCAGCTGCCGGGGGGGTCCGAAGCACGGGTCAGAGAAGGCAATGGGCAGAGGCCGGGTGGAACGAGCAGGGATCCCTTCCTTCTCTCCCTGGCCTGCTGGAGTCCGGTGTCTCTTTTCGTAAAATCCAAAGATCTTATATTTATCCATGGTCGACTTGGTGAATTTAAACCTGCCCAAGTCCTAAGATGCACCTGTTTATTGGATAAACAGGGCTATTTGTCGCCACACTGTTAGTAGGGTGAGTGTGTGTATATATAGAGCTAAAAGAGCTCACTCACTTGCCTTCAGTCTTCTGTCAAACAAACGAGTATTTAATCACCCCAATTGAAAGAGATTCTGTGACCTTGGCAACACATTCCAGTACTTAACTCTATGTCAGGAAGTTCCCACTTGGATCTAACCCCAGTTTGCTACAGCTGCAGTTCCTCTGGTAGCCAGTATGTAAGGAAAATAGTGGTGATCGTCTTCTGTGTGCTTGAAGACACTAGCTTTTGTCCCTTTAATTCAAAAATCTTTTAATGTTGATTATTTTGGGGACAGAGGGAGAGACAGACAGACAGAGTGCGAGGGGTGGGGCAGAGACAGAAGGAGACACAGAATCTGAAGCAGGTTCCAGGCTCTGAGCTGTCAGCACAGAGCCCGACGCGGGCTTGAACCCACAAACCGCAAGATCCCGAGCTGAGCTGAAGTTGGATGCCTAACAGACTGAGCCACCCAGGCGTTCCTGTCCTTTTAATTCTAAGTGAAAGTCCATCCAAGTTCCTTCATCTTTCATTTACATTCAATTTCTAACCCCTCAGGTACCCCTTCGGTTCAGGTCTGCGTGTTCTCTCCTTTTCAGGGCCTCCGAAACAGGCCAGGGACTCCTGAAGAACTTTCCCTCCACAGAACATAGGGAAGGATCCTTGAGGTGGCATCTATTTGTCACTTCCTACAAGCATCCTCTTTCCCTGCATCCTACAAGCCTTTGGAGCCACTTGTCTGAATTCATCTTTGGCCTGTGTGTGTATAAGCACAGCTTTATAAAGCAAAAGATTTTCTGACTTTCCGAAATGTCGGAGTGAGTGAATAAAGACACTCCCTTCTGGTCTCTAGGCAGTTCTGGTATTTATATTGATCTTAGCTCACGGTGATGCTTACAGAGATTTCATGTTCCTAAAGCCCAAATATTCGTGTTAACTTGGGAGAGGATGGAAGTTTGTTTTCTTGAGCAGAGCCAAAGACTCAGGAACTCAGCAGTTGACTCCTAGCCCCAGAAAGGCTGCCAGCAAGACTTTGAAATGAGTTGCTTTATTTCTTTGGGGCTCAGAGCAGGAGAACAGGAGGGCATCAGTAAACTTCCCCTGTGTTTTGTGACAGGATAAAGTCTCATAAAACCCTCAGCTAGACAAAGTTGAAGGAGGAGGAGTTGGAAGAGGAGGAGGGTGGAGGAGGGGGAGGAGGAGGAGGTGGAGGAGGAGGAGGAGAAACCGGAAAAACAAAAAGCATTAGAATTACTTTACAAGCAATCCTCTTCCAAATGAAATGAGCCTAAAGAAAGCAAGAAAATGCACTTTATCAACTAGTCTTCATAACACCCCACGTTCTTAAGGCCGAGGGCTCTAAAGCCGTCATAGATGAAATATCTATGCTATATAAGATAGCTTATCTCAGGGCGCCTGGGTGGCTCAGTCGGTTAAGCGTCTGACATCAGGTCAGGTCATGATCTCATGGTTCATGAGTTTGAGCCCTGCATCGGGCTGTGTGCTGATAGCTCAGAGCCTGGAGCCTGTTTCAGATTCTGTGTCTCCCTCTCTCTCTGCCCCTCCCCTGCTCATAGCCTGTCTCTCAATAATAAATAAATGTTAAAAAAATTTTTTTAATTAAAAAAATAATAAGATAGCTTATCTCATAGATAAAATGGGCCAAGCTCCTAAAACGTAGTTGGCGCTCCGTTCAAGTTGTGTCTCTTCCTGACTATATTGCTGATAACAAGAAAGGTTAGAAGAGCCATGGAGTTGACATTATTCGAGTTGCCAGTTAAAACCCTTAGTTGTCATACAAAACACAACCAGTAAACGGCATCTGTGGTTGAACTGCTCAGGGAGAGTGATTCCCGGTGACAATCTAGTTTGGGCTGTCTGGCCACATTGGGAGTGGCTTTGCAGTGACAATGAATCCCTGCAACCAGTCTTGCTCCTCTCAGTCCCAACTATTATCTTAATGTCATGGTCCAGATGCCACGATAATAGTAATAACGGTAACAGTGAACATTTCTTAAGAGCTTACTGAGGGCCAGGCTCTGACTTAAACACACTACGTGCATTATTACGTCTAGGCTCCTGAGACAAAATGTTCAGACACCGAGGATCCTTGCCAGAAGGGAGGACACCACAAACCTTGCAGTGGAACCATGTCAATCTGAAAAAGTTTGAGAAGAGAGGATAAGTTCCATAACGCTCTGCCCTCAGGCCATAAAACCAAAAGAAGAGTCTAGCGGAGACGGAAGGCATGTTTCACACAAAAAGGGAGGGGGGATGCGGCTTTGGGGTTTATTAAATAAACGGGAAAATATTACTTCTATCCTTTGGTAACCACAAGGGGTTGAAACTTGTGGTTACAGATTTGGGGGTCAGGAAGAGTGAGAGGGGAGCGGAGTCTTGTTCATTCCTGATTTCTGTTTTGGCTCCAGGGAAGTAGGGTTTCCATTGCATAGGGTGCAACTGGATATTTCCTCCACGCTCCATCGCTGGGACCTGGCAGGCGACATTTCCTGGCATTCAAGAGCAGCTAGTCCCGGCAGCAGCGAGGTCAAATCCATTTTTGGAGCCAAACACCAACATTCCTTTACAGTTAGTGCTACAACCTCTGAGGAAGCTCTTGCCTGTCTAGATGGACCTCTACTGGCAACCAGAGGGAGTTGCCCAATTTTCCAGCCTATGCAAGAGATCCCCTTCGAAACGTTGGACTCCTCGTCACAACAGAAGCCTCTTGCTTCTTTCCCTTGCTAATTGCCCTGTGGTTGATGATGACAGGTAGGGTTGACAACATGAGCAAGTTGAAATTATCCCACTTGCTAATTAAAGCTGTGAAGTATGCTTTCCTGTAAAACATGAAACCACTGAATGTTTGGATGTGCCCAACCTCCTGGCCTTGGCAGTGATTGTCTTGAATTAGAATGAGACATGTGTCTCTCAGGGGTACCACCTGGCCAGCTACAGGGTGGTGGTGAGATGTTTCCTCTCTAGAAGAGCCTTAAGGCTTTTGTAGGAGAAACTGCACCAGTGCTCACTTATAAAAGAATGTCCTGGGGGGACCTGGGTGGCTCAGTCAGTTGAGCGTCGGACTGTTGATTTCGGCTCAGGTCATGATCTCAGGGTTCGTGTATTCCAGCCCTGCATTGGGCTCTCTACTGCAGAGCCCGCTTTAGATCCTCTGTCCCCCTCTCTCTGCCCTCCTCTGCTCTCTCTCTCAAAACAAACAAACAAATTAAAAAATAAAATAAAATAACAGGTTATGACTAAGGAACATTTTGCAACAGATTAAGGAACGTTTACAACAGATTATCTAATTTTGCTTCATTTCCGTGACGGCTCTGTTTTGACTTGCATTCCCCCTTTTTCCAGACAAGAAAATTAAGTCTCCAACAGGTCATAACCCCCGTCAGAGATCACACAGTCACTTAGCAGAAAAGCTAGCATGAGAACCACTTCTCCCATGCCAAATCCTGCTCGTACTTCACTGTGTCTCCTGGGTCAGTCCTCCGGTCCTCGAGCTGGAAGCCCGGGAGTCACCCTTCCTTCCCGCTGTCACTCACCTCTCCCTTCCGATGCAGCAACGTGCAACCACACGTCTCCACGCTCCATCACTGAAAGCTGTGGTTTCTCCGGCAGTAAAGATCCCAAGCCCGGCCATCCCACAGCCCCTCTGGCCATCTCTGACTCACCAACCTAGTCCAAACTCACTTAAGTGGTTGCAACAAGCTTCTGAAATTGTGGTTTAAATATTTATTTGTTTTTTTTTTAATGTTTTATTTATTTTTGAGACAGAGAGACAGAGCATGAAATGGGGGAGGGTCAGAGAGAGATGGAGACACAGAATCGGAAGCAGGCTCCGGGCTCTGAGCTGTCAGCACAGAGCCTGACGCGGGGCTCGAACTCACGGACCGCGAGATGGTGACCTGAGCCGAAGTCGGCCGCTTAACCGACTGAGCCACCCAGGCGCCCCAAAGACTTTATTTTTTAAAGTAATCTCTACAACCAAAGAAGGGCTTGAAACCTCAACCCTGAGATCAAGAGCCCCGAGCTCTACGGACTGACCGAGCCAAGCACCCCTATCCCAAAACTCTTACATAAGAACTGCTTTTACTTGCTTGCACTTCCTTGCTTACATAGTTTCTCTGTCTCCCAGTTCTTTATCCCCTCCAGTCAGACTCTCACCCCCCAGCTCCGCTGAGATTCTTCCTGTCCATTTCACCAGCAATCTCCAAATTCAATGATTGCCTGACTTCCTCTTGCCCATCCTCTCTGGTAACATTGGACATGGTTGACTACCCCCTCCATATGGAAACACTTACTTTCCCCATCAATAAAATGGGCATAGTCATAATATCTACTGTGTGTGGTTATTGTGGGGACTAATGAGATAATGTGCATAAAGCCTTCAGACTTTCACTGGCCTCAAATTAGTGCTCAATACCTGTGGGCTAGTCTTTAATATTTTCATCTTTCATGAAATAAGGGGTTTGTCCATGTAATGCTTGTCTAATTAATACTCAGTTTGTAAAAAAAAAAAAAAAATTAAGGGCATCTGGGTGGTTCAGTTGGTTAACCATCGATGAGTTCAGGTCATGATCTCATGGTTCCTGAGTTTGAGCCCCGCCTCGGGCTCTGTGTTGACAGCCCAGAGCCTGCTTTAGATCCTCTGTCTCCCTCTCTCTCTCTGCTCCTCCCCTGCTCACACTCTCCTTCTCTCTCTCAAAAATAGATAAATATTAAAAAAAATTAGAAAGCAAAAGGACATCAGAGGCTCCAATAAATTTTTAAAAATGAAGAATCTTAAGGGAGAAGAAAAGGGAGAGTCTCATATGCAGAATGTTTTATTACTTAAAAGAATATGATAAAACCAATATCAGAGGAAATTCCTAGTATTAAAATTGCTAATGTTTCTTTCTTGTAGGCGTAGGAACAGCGGGGAAATTTCCACCTTTTGGATACATCACTTGTATTTTAGCTCATAGCTAAAATGGAATTGACTTCATCTTCTGTGCTCTTTTTTTTTTTAAGTTTATTTATTTATTTTGAGAGAGAGAGAGCATGTGCAAGCGTGGGAAAGGGGCAGAAAGAGAGAGAGAGAGGGAGAGAGAATCCCAAGCAGGCTCCACACTGTCAGACCAGAGCCCAATGTGGGTCTCAATCTCATGAACCATGAGATCATGACCTGAGCCGAAATCAAGAGTCAGACACTTAACCAACTGAGCCACCCAGGCGCTCCCATCTTTTGTGTTCTCGTGAAAGAGAGATGTGGAAACTGAAACAGAAGGAATAGAGCTAGCCTGCTCTGAACTTGACTCTGGCATTGCTACAGAGAGCAGTCAAAACAGAGTCCATTTGCTTATCTGTGCTTTTATTTTTTCATTTATTTACACCGTGATGCCAAGTGCTACTCACCCAGATAATGGCCACACCAACGGCCTTTACTGGAATTTCTCAGCTGCGGGCAGCTTAAGATCCCAAGGGAGTGCACAGGGGAATGAGTTCCCAATTTCTCTTGGCCCATAGCAATTCACATTTTGATTCCTGTAATCTAGGACCTATTGGGAAGATTCCAGAATCCCCATGACTCATTTATTCAGTAAGCATTATCTTCTCAAAGTCTGGCCCAGAGAATAGCCTAAGAATTACCGGCAATGGGGCACCTGGGTGGCTCAGTCGGTTAAGCATCTGACTCTCAGTTTCGGCTCAGGTCATGATCTCACAGTTTTGTGAGTTCGAGCCCCTCATTGGGCTCTGTGCTGACAGTATGGAGCCCACTTGGGATTCTCTCTTTGCCCCTCCCCCACCCATGCTGTCTACGTCTCTCTCAAAATAAATAAATAAACTTTAAAAATTATTTTAAAAAAATAAGTACCTGCAGCTGCTTATTTAAAATGTGTATTTCTAGTGTGCCCACTTAGCTCAGTTGGTAGAGCAGGAGGCTCCTGAAATGCATATTTCTGGGACTTTCCCAGACCTAATGAGCTAAATATTTCTAGGGTACTGGAGTTTGCATTTTTTCAAGTTTATTTATTTTGGGAGGGGGCAAAGAGAGGGGGAGAGGGAGAGAATCCCAAGCAGGCTCTACACCAGCAGGTGCAGAGCCCGACGTGGGGTTCAAATTCTCGCAACATGAGATCATGACCTGAGCAGAATCCAAGAAGAAACTTAACCGACTGAGCTACCCAGATGCCCCTGGAGTTTGCATTTTAAACAAATCCCCAGGGATTCTCTTGTGTGTTAAAATGTAAGAACATTAGAAAAGAATTGCTGGCTCTTTTCTCCATTTTATAAACTTGCTCTTTTTTTTTATGTTTATTTATTTTTGAGAGAGAGAGACAGAGCATGAGTGGGTAAGGGGCAGAGTGAGAGGGAGACAGAGAATCCAAAGCAGGCTCCAGGCTGTCAGCACAGAGCCCAATGCGAGGCTTGAACCCATGAACCACGAGATCATGACCTGAGCTGAAGTCAGACGCTTAACCGACTGAGCCACCCAGGTACCCCATAAACTTGCTCTTTGGTCCAGAAGGGCCTCTATGGTTCTACCTAATGGAATACTAGCTATTCTTCAAGACGACTGTTATCACCTCCTCCATGAAGCCTTCTTGGACTCTCTATCTCCAACTTATCTCTCTCTCCTGGACTCCCTTAACACTGAGTCCGTGTGCTTCTAGAGCACTTGTCATGCTGGATCACATTACTTAGAGTCAGACTTTATTTGAGGAGCCAAGAAAAACAAGACATGGTACCTGTTCTTGAAACTTATAGTCTAACGGGGAGCAGGACAGGTAAGTTGATGGCCAACATATGGTCTTGAGAAATTGTCAGCAATGCAGTATGCTGGGTGCTGTGAGAATGCACTGGCAGGACCAGAGCATCATGGGAGGCTTCCTGGTGGAGGTGGCACCTAGATAGAATATTAAATGACAAGACAGGAGCCAGGTGATTCTGGGGAAGGCAGGGAGAGGAGGCACTCAGGCCCAAAAGAGCAGTATGTGCAAAAACATGGAGGTAAGAGAATTATAGAGTTATTCGGGGAACTGCACGTCATTCAGAAGGGTGGAGACAACGAGGCTGGAATTGTTGGCAGGAGCCAGCCACAGAGGACCATACGGGGCATACTAAGGACTTTGAACCTTATCTATGCCCTCAATTCAATTTGTAGTTAGAGAGCCCACTCTGGTTGCCATGCAGATAATGATTTTGAAGGGGGCAGGATGATCAGTAAGCAGGCCAGGGCAACCCTGCAGAAACGATGGTGATGCGGACCAGGTTAGGTGATAGAAATGGAGTCGGGGGTAGAGGAAGGGAAGTCACAGGATTAGCTGCCACACTGGCAGGCTCAGCATCAGAGGCCACGCTCGAAGCTTGAGAAGCCTACAAAGCCTTGGCTCACAACTTGACCAAAGGAAATTCTAAGATGAGAATTTCCAAGATCAATTGAACAGGTGGGAGTAGAATTTCAATGACCAAGTTTCACTTGTCACTGGTTGCCTGGCTCTTTCCCACTAAAGAGAAGTTCAGAAATGTGGGCTTCGAGGCCCAGCCTGAGACAGGCTGGAGGCTGCTCCTAAGTTAGGGGGGTCAACTGCTAGGTCAGTTTCCTTTGGGCTTTGAAGGCTCAGTAAACGCCAGGGTAATGTCCAGTTCTTACCGGCAGGCGGCAGCACCACAATTCACAAAATGCAAAGCGAGAAACCGTTTCTGACGACTAAAAATAATCGCAAACCCCAACCCAACCGAAAAGAGAGATTTTTTTTTTTTTGGCGATTAATTTATGCATTCTGAAGTGACTGATGTGGCCAGTTTGTAATCAGCACGTTTTGCTACAGTTACAACAGGTTTGCATACCAGGATGTGACTTTGACCTCACAACTTGACTCTTCACTCCAACCGTCTTTTTGCTATTTAACATTAGCCACATGCATGCCAAATGCTGTTGCCTCTAGTACGGTTTATTTTCTCTACATGGAATGATCTTGGGCAACTGTTCTCTTAAGTTTCTGAGTCTGTGTCTGTTGAAAAGAATTTTTGTGGAAAAGACCACATAACAAATGTTGAAGGTTTCAGTGGGGTTTTTGTTTTGTTTTGGTGGGTTTGTGTGTGTGTGTGTGTGTGTGTGTGTGTGTGTGTATTGTTGTTGTTGTTGTTTTTTAATAAGTCAACCAACATTGCTTCATTTCAAGACATTTGTTTTTATTTTTAAATGTTCTCTTCCAAATCTGGTCCGTACGCATATATTTTTGCGTAGATATACTGAGTCTTTTTTAAAAGGAAGTGCATACTTTTTTTCCCCCTGTTGTCTTAGAAATTTATACTCCTTTGAGATCTCACCCACTTCCTTAGCTTCAAATATCACATCACACAGAAAAGCAGCCACATCTTTATCTCTAGTCAACTTCTGTTATTTATTTTCCATCCATCCATCCATTATTCCCTCCATACACTGTGCTGGAGCTGGGAATACAGATGTGAAAAGGGATGGTCCTGTTTCTCTGGGAGCTTGTAGAGCATTAGAAGGAAGGGAGGGTGGGGGAAGATTTTGAGCAAATAATGCTGCCATGAGATTGGAGGGACTGTGGGAATTGTGAGGAAGAAACCCTAAAACTGGCTTGAGGGCCTAAAAGGGGTGGGGTGGCTCCAACTGAGCAGAGGAAACTGCATGTGCCAAGATATGGACACTCAGAAGCTTATGGTACCTTCTGGAAACCTCCATGGTTTAGTTTGGGTGGAGCGTGTGTGTTAGCTGGAGACAGAGTGGGGCTGGCAGGCAGGAGCCAGATCCATAAAGGTCTTGCAAGGAACTTGAGATATTATTGTCTTGTGGATGATAAATATCTTAGTTCTCATTGATTTTCACTCTGCAGGCAGAGTGATAAAGTAGTTTGAAGATGAAAATCCGACCGTGGCCCACATCTGCTTCAACATCCTATAGGAAAAAGTGCCTAGTTTTTAGCAGCACTGAAAAGGCCTTGCATGAGCCTCTCCAAATGCTTTATCCACGTCCCACATTCTTCATCACCCCAGTGAGATGGCTTCCGTGAGTCCTCTCTTACTGTCTGGGCTTTGTACATGCCGTCCTCTCTCCTAAAACGCTCTTTTCCTCTCAGGCTAATCAGAGTCTCAAACCTTCTTCCTCAGCCTTCCCTGGCCTTCCCTGGGCTAGGTCAGGTCCCCGCTGTATGCTCCCAAAGGTGCTAAGGACTTTGGACTGCAAATGTCATACTCTTGATGGTATGTTCCCATTTAGGCTACAAGCTCTGTGACAGGTCATTCTGCTCTCTGCAAAGTAGTTGCTCGGTTAACATTGTGGGGAGAACGAATGAATGCATTGAGGTTTTCAACAGCATACTGGACATTTCCACCTGCATGTCTCCTAGAATGATGAACTCTCCATTTCCAAAACTGGACATCCTTATCTCCTTCCCTGCCCCTTCCCTGCACAACTCCGCCCCTACCCAGTTAGCTAGTCCCCTTGACTGGCAAAGTTCTCTGTTTTTCTCCCTACTCAAAACAAAGAAATGCAACTCTTCCCTCGCTTCCTTCTCCTCTCTGCTCAGCAGCTAAGTCCTACCCTTTCATTTCTCTCTCTCTCTTTTTTTTTGGCCACCATTCTAGAATTACAAAGTAATTATAAAGTATCACAGTTGGAAAAATATGGATTTTTGAAACAAGACAGGCCTAAGTTCAAGTCTTGGGTCTATTACAATTGGGTTTCCTTGGGTAAGTTAAGAAGCCTAGTTTCTAAGCCTAGGCTGAGGCTAAACTCAAAGCCTCAGTTTCTGAGTCTGTAAATGGGGATATTTTTATCCACCCTGTAGAAATGCTATGACTTTAGCATACTCCAGGTAGTAAATAGATAGTCCTCTTATTATCTTCACTACATATCAGACATGTCCAGCTCAAAAACCTTCAGAGGTTGGTAATCGCCTGACAATGAACCCTAAGCCATACATCTTGGCCTTGCCTCTTATTACTTCCCCCCACCCCAAATACTAAACTCTGGGCAATCTGAAATATTGGCTAATTCTGTCACTCTTTCCTCCCCGCTTTCAGGTTGCAGTTCAAACACCAAGCCCTCCCTGATTACCTGAGCACCAAGTAACTGGCTCCCTCCTCTGAAGTCTTATATATGGTTCAATGGGAATTAAGTAAGGCCAGCTGTTTTGCCTTGCAGACTAGGCAACTCTCCTCTGGATGACAAACTGCTGAAAGCAGAGGCTTTGGAGGGTTCATCTATTCCCTCCCATAGTGCCTTGCATGGAGTTGATGCTCAATAATCACTTGGTGAAAGAAAAATTCATTTTCCTTATTTCGATGGCTTGTTTTCTCTATAGAATCAGATGTTTTGTCATTCTCCTCTCAGCACTATTTTGTTGGCTTCCAGGGAGAACATTACCATTTGATACGTTCTGTTCTCTTTAATTGGAAAGAGCTTTTGGAACTGAAAAATATGAATTACTTCTTCAAGCCTCATCTGTCGCTACCCTACTTATCTCCCTGGTATAGGAATTACTTAGCATTGAACAGAACACGACTCTGTCACGCCTCCGTTCCTTGTACATGCGTGCTGTTCCCTTCGCCAGGAATGCATCTATCTCCACCTCTCTGTCTGGTGAACTCCTACTGGTCTTCAGCTCAGACATCATCATCATTCACCTTTTCAGGGAAGGCTATTCTGAGATGAGAGTAGCGGTCCTTCCTCGCATCTTTTTGGCTTACTCAGCATTCCCCCAAATAATTCTAACATTACATACGGCATTTTTTGTTTACTTTTAATCCCCTCTAGACCTTGAATTGCTTGAGGGCTAGGATTTCTGTTCATCGTTGTACCTTCTATACCTAGCACCTATACTCATACCTACGCTTAGCATATTTCAAGCACTTGATTAGATCAAGGAGCAAAGAATATATTCGCCTAACACTGCAGTTTGGACCGGATTCTCAAATATTTCAAAACCTGGTCCTCTATTTGGAGTGCTTCATGCTGGAGGGAGATTTCCGCACCCCACCACCACTCCCCGCCAACTGCCTCGGTTTGGTGGCAAGAAAAGGGAAGTGATTAGGGTGTGGTGAAGAGTCACCCCTTCAGGGCTGGGCTGTAATTTACCCGCCTCGGAACCGAAAGGGTTACAGCGACCCGGAGGCGGAGCCACGGCGGTGCCACCTGCTGCGGGGCGGTCTGGCGCAGGCGCCTAGGCTGCTAGATGGTGGCTACCTGCGCGACCCGGGCGGAGGAGGAGCGCTTGCGCTCTGCGCTTTTCCGCCGGGGGAAGTCTCGCGGGGGCGG
Organism: Panthera uncia; assembly: GCF_023721935.1. Classification (NCBI taxonomy): domain Eukaryota; kingdom Metazoa; phylum Chordata; class Mammalia; order Carnivora; family Felidae; genus Panthera; species Panthera uncia. The sequence continues at coordinate 23,378 of NW_026059598.1, read as the reverse complement.
GGCGGGGCGGGGCCGCGCGGAGAAGTTCTCGCGGGACCCCGACGAGGAGCGGAAGCCAGGCGGCTGTGCTGCTTCGGCGAGCGGGCGGCGGCGGCGACGGCGGTGTCGACGAAGATTGTAGCGGTGACGGCGACGGGCACAGGCGCTGCCCTAGGGGAGCAGCAGCGGGGTCGGTGGCCGCTCGCACCGCTGCGGAGGGGACGGCCGGGCGCGGAGCGGAGCAGCTGCGCCACGGTGAGTGCGGCCGGCGGCGGCGGTGCTGCTCCGGTGCCTCTTTCCCCCCGCTCCGCAGCGGTAGTTGGCCCGCGGGGACCGGGCCGGAGCCTACCGAGGGCTGCCGGGGCTCGGGTTCGGAGTGGGGAGGCCTGTGGCGGGGGACGGAGTCCCCGGGGCTCCGGGCACCGCGTTTCCCCTTTTGGAGCGCTTCCTTCCTGGGGCACCGTCCTCCCCCGGCCCTTCGCTCGGCTCACAGCCCCAGACCCTGGGGCAGGGGGCCGGGGGCTCCTAATTAAGTTCTACGCTTTCTTCGAGAGGGTTTGCGCAGAAGGGGCCCGGGAGAAGCCCGGGAGCCCTGGGTACTCACTCTGTGAGTCAGTCTGACTTGGCCCGGGAGGCGGGGGATTCGCAGCGGCTGCATATGTGGTGATTGATGCTCCTTCGACCTGCACGGCCACCACGTCACCATCTCCTGGTGTCTTTAGGCCGAATTTGGGGAGGGACCCCACCAACCCTATGAATACCATGAGTGAGAACCTTTTGCTCCTGGAGCCGGTTGAGATGCCTTTACGTCTGTCGCTTTTTTTTTTTTTTTATTTTTTTTTTTTTGAAACTATCCTCTGAAAAATTCTTGTAAAGAACAACAAGCAGCAGTTGGTTGAAATGTTCCGAGGAATGATTTCAATGCGAGAGGCTAGAAAAGCACTGGTACTTTTCATTTGCTCTTTTAAACATAAGCCGTAGGAGTTCTAGCTTGTTTAGGGAGTTACTATGAAAGTGCGATTTGCAGAGGAGCCGAAGGGCACTCGGGGTCTATCTTTTGGCTCTGTTGCCTCGGAAACGAGTCTAAAAGACACATGAAAGAAGTTAGCATAGTCTCTTTGGCTTTCCTGTCTCACTTTTTCGCTTTGCACTTCTCCAGTAGTTGTCTTTCCTTTCTCCATTTCACTGAGTACACTAAATGCTTACTCGTGTAATGCAAGTCATTTGCTTCCTCCCTGCCCCCGTTTTTTTTTTTTTTTTTTTTTCTTTCTAATCTACTTCCCCTTCCTCCTTTTTGTCCCCCTCTTGGGCATAATTTTTCGAGGTTTCTGACCTTTGGTGCAATTCGTATTCTCCCTCATTTAAAGAGTCCGTTTTCTCTCTGGGGAAGATACCCTCTTTCCTCCTTTATGGGTTCCTTCAGTCAGCCAGAAGAGTTGCCAGAGAACCTTGCCTAGACTTTTAAGTTCTCCCCCTGGGAACGGGGAGGCTCAAAGGATTGAATTCATCCGTAAGTAATCAATACCACCAGTAGGTCACAAGTGTAGCTGGCTTGTGTTATTTGTGTTTTAGTTGTTTTCTTTTTAACATTGTACTGTGTGACTGCTTTCTTTTTTCTTTCTAGGTTTCCCATGTTAGTAAGGAAGATTGGGTCAATTTGGGGCTTGTATGACTTTTTTTTTTTTTTTTTTTTCTTTAACATTTATTTACTTTTGTGAGACAGAGAGCAGGGATGGGGCAGAGAGAGAGGGAGACACAGAAGCGGAAGAAGGCTCCAGACTCTGAGCTGTCAGCACAGAAGCCCTACTTGGGGGCTCGAACTCGTGAACCACGAGATCATGACCTGAGCTGAAGTCGGAGGCTTAACCGACTGAGCCACCCAGGGGCCCACTCATCATCTGACTTCTTTTTGGCTTTTAGTGGGAAGTGGTTAATGTTGAAAAACAAAAACCAGTCATAGACCTATATATTACAATAGAATTAAGATAACGTGAAATATTTAAGGGAATGGAATTTATTTAGACCACTGATGAATTAAAACCTGGCCATTGTGATAGTATGAATTCTTTACCAGGGGTCTTTTAACTACTCATCTTTGTTATTGTTGAGGGGTTGTTTGTTGTTTTGTTTTGTTTTGTTTTGTTTTGACAGAGAGGAATAACTTGTGTTCCATTGCTCCTTCCCTTGTTCAAAATTTTCTGAATTCCCAAGGTAAAAAGCGAAGTTAATTCTTATAATCGGCTTTTTCTGATACTAAGAGCAAGCATTTAAATGCTTGAGGGAGTTCACTTCGTTAGCAAGCATATTCAGATCTGAGGGATTGCTAGGTTTTAAATACCGCTAGTTGATGGTACTTAGCGATTTTTCTGAGAAAAATCCTGTTATGTTGCCTGTTGGGCTGCAGCAGTTCTGATTGTTACCTAGACCAGAAGAGTAATAGATTTTGGAGAAATTAATACGGAGTAGAGACTCACCGCGCTCTGCCGAGAGAAATTAATTAGTTACTTGCTTAACTCAGAAGAACTTTCCAGCACTACTGAATGGCTGTTGGGAGTCCTTGGTTTTATTTGTCAAAGTTGGCGTTTGAGCCGAGTGAACACGCATTATTTTCATTTTATGCAAAGACCTTGTAGTGCATTGTGTGGAATGCAAAGTTGAAAATCTGGTTAAGGCGCCCTTCTGGTACAACGGTGATGCTTCGAATTTAGCGTGCATGAGAATTACCGTGAGTCTTACTTTAAATCAGGCTCTGGGCCTAAGGCCCCTACCTTTTGCAGAACTCCAGAAGGCACCCCACAGTGAATCAGTCTCTGAATAGGGAGGTTTTGATGCTACGGGTCCAAGGACCAAGACTGTTGCTGCAGAATGCAGCTGTAAAATAATGAGGATGGAGTGGAATGCGGCTTTCAATTAGTCCATTTAAAATCACACCTTCTGTATATACAGAGTAAATATTTAAAAGCCAAACAGAGTAACTGATGAGAGATGTGATTAGTCTTTATATGCGTAAGTATGTGAGCATTGTTAGGACTGTGATGTGGAGCAATTTAATTTTAAACTTTGTACTTAATAGGGCTGTTAATTTACCTACGAGAATGCTCTGCTAAGTTTGTACGCAGATGGAAGATGGACGATGTAAGAATATAGTGGCCTGGTATTTGAAAAGGTACTGGTGATACTAGCCAGTTAACGCTTCTTAGCACTTTGCGCTGGAGACTCTGTGAAGGCCTTTACACATGGTATCTCTCTCTTTTTAAGATTTTTTAAAATTTCTTTTATTTTTTTAATATTTTTTTTTAATTTTTTAATCTTTATTTTTGAGAGAGCGACAGAGTGTGAGTAGGGGAGTAGCACAGAGAGACGGAGACACAGAATCCAAAGCAGGCTCCAGGCCCTGAGCTGTCAGCACAGAGGCCAACGTGGGGGTCAGACCCAGGAACTGTGAGATCATGACCTGAGCTGAAGTCGGGCACTCAACCGACTGAGCCACCCTGGTGCCCCTTTTTTTTAAGATTTTTAATTTTTTTTTTTTTTAAGTATTTTTTACACCCAATGTGGGGCTCAAACTCACAACCCTGAGATAAAAGAGTAGCACTCTCTAAGCTCTACTGACAGAACCAGCCAGGTGCCCCATGGGCTATTTCTTTTAATCATCAAAATGCCCTTAAAAGGTAGATGCTGTTAGCCCCATTTTCCAGCTTAGGGAAACTAGGAATTGGAGACTATAAGTTATTTCTCTAGTGTTCCCCATCTAGTCAAGTGGTAAAGCGACAGTTGAATCCAGGTTTGACTCCAGAACACCAGTAAGATTTTGGTGTTTGTTTTTTCCTTCTTTCTTTTTTTTAATGTTTATTTTATTTGGTTGGGGGGGAGAGCACGCCTGGACGTGCACACGGGGGAGGGGCAGAAAGAGAGGGGGACAGAGGATCCGAAGTGGGCTCTGTGCAGACAGCAGAGAGCTCCATGCAGGGCTCGAACTCAGGAATCCAGGCGTCCCGGTGTTGGGTTTTTTCTAACCATAAAAGTAGTGATGAAAATATAACTGAGGTATATGGTACAGAAAATGAAAATATTTTGTGACCTTGCTCCCGGAGATAACCATTGTTAACCCTTTGATTTTTTTTTTCTCTTTAGCACATGCTGATAAATAATGTTTTGCTTTACAGAAATGGGGTAAACGAATCTTTCTTCATTTTTGTTTTTAACTTGATAATATCTTTTAGTATTTATATAGAAATATATTTCATAGACATTCTCATGGATATTGATCAGGTATATATGTATTTTGCACATGGTGTTTGTCACTGTTTCAGCGAAGATAAATGTAGGAAATGGAATTGCTTGTTCAAGAGTGTGTATTTTTAAATTGTCAGTAGATACTATAAAATTACTTTCCAAAAAGATTGAACTGATTAATTCCCTGCTCCTGTGCTCTGTGATGGTTTTATTATTACAATCCAATACCAAGCACATTGTCAGGCATATAGTAGCAGCTCAAATTGTTAAGGGGATGAACATTGAATAAAGAGCCTGGGAGTCTGTTCAACCAGAGAATTGCAGAGGCTAAATATTATAAACCTTTAAAAAATTGGGCAACTAGTAGGTGAAAGAAATCTCATTGTTGTAATTTGCAGTTTCTAACTAGTGAAGTTGAACATCTTCTCTGTTTTAAGTAGAATCACATTTTAACTTATTTTGAAGGACTTAATGTCGGGCCCTGTCCAAAGCACTTCACGTATATTATCTATATTACCTAATTTAATGGTGAATGAATCTTATGAAGTAGGTGATACTATCCCCATTTTACAAATGAGAAATGGGGCTTGTTTAAAAGGCTTACCCCCCAGCAAAAAAAAAAAGGGGGCGGGCTTGCCCAAAATTATAGCCGGTAAGCACCAAGGTCATTAGTTCAACCCAGATCAACCTGCTTTTAGAGACCATGGGGCCTTAACACTAAGTGATATTGCCCAGTGAGTGTTGTGTATTTTTATTTTCTGTAAATTTGGGGAAGAAGAGTTAAATGGAAGGAGAACAAATCCTACAGATACCTTTAGGAGACTGCATTTTAGGATTCAGTGCACATTGCTTGAAATGAACGATTCAAGTTGCACTTGCTTTAGAATTTGCTGTGTGTGATGGACTGAAGGAAGGGTGTATGCTGAAACAGTTTGAAGTATTCTCATTAGGGTTCAGTGTACTCTCCACCCATCTTCTCTGTTGAAATCATTATACATTGTGTCCACTTTCAGCTTTCTTCCTTTTAGTCATTAGTGTTGTGTATAAGATAGTTTTGTTTTTAATGAAACACACCCGGTTGAATAGCCTGAGTGCTCTTTTCTGTGGCTGGCCTGATAAGCTGACCCCTCCAGGTCTTCTCCATGAGCTGCTAATTTTTATTTGGCACAGCCACAGAAGTATTGATTGTGCCTGGTTTTCATTTGTCTCAAACTGTATCTCACAAAGCAGTAGTTACTTGAAACATGATTTTCAAGAGTGTTAGTCTGTTTATGCTTTCTCTAGGAAACCTGTGGTAGATGAGTTAGGTAACAGGAAAACCAGTGTTGAAAACTGTCTTGGTTTTTATGCTGCTGCTGTTCGGTTGGTTACACTGCAGTTGTCTGAAATCCCGAATGAAATAGAAGTTTGCGCCCTGTTGCAACATAGCACCTTGACAATGACAATGCTTTGAGTTTCTGTCCGATTTTTCTGATTTCTTTTTCAAAAATGCAGCTCCTTATTTTTGTTAGATCTGCTCAGTTATTCTTAGGTTTCCCATCACTGATACATGGTTCCAACAGTCAGCCCTGGAGACCAATTAAAATAAATGCTCAGTAGAAAACATTGACAGGCACATAACAGATTTTGAAGCCTTTGCAAAAAAATAAAAATGGGTACACATATTGGAGAGTAGTCAAAGAAGGAAAAGCAGTTGTTAATGCCGGGAAAAAGTAAAGGATTATACTAGAAAGGAAGGTTGGTTGTAATATATTTAAATCAGCAGTGAAGAATATTTTGCAGTGTGAAACTGCTTAAACCCGAATATGTGGTATTACTGGGATGGGGCAAGGGGAAACTGTCGGGGGTGAACATCTTGCAAGCAATAGGTCATGGCTGGAATAAATTTAAAAACAACAGAAGCATATTATTTAGAAATACTGTAGGTGCAAAAAGAAAGCTAAAAACAGAATTGAGGGTGATTGCTTGTAGGTGTTGGGGTGGGGAACTGCCCTTTTTTTTTAATAAGCCTTTCAAAATCTGTGACTTTCAAAATTATATACATGGGTTAGTTTGATTAAAAAAAAGCAACTACAGGGGCGCCTGGGTGGCGCAGTCGGTTAAGCGCATCCGACTTCAGCCAGGTCACGATCTCGCGGTCCGTGAGTTCGAGCCCCGCGTCAGGCTCTGGGCTGATGGCTCGGAGCCTGGAGCCTGTTTCCGATTCTGTGTCTCCCTCTCTCTCTGCCCCTCCCCCGTTCATGCTCTGTCTCTCTCTGTCCCAAAAATAAATAAAAAACGTTGAAAAAAAATTTTTTTTTAAAAATAAAAAAAAAGCAACTACAGAGAGAATAAATAAAGGGGGTTTAAGGACACACAAAAATAAATACTTTGAGCCCTGGATGGCTCAGTTAGTAGATCATGTGACTCTTGATCGTGGGGTCATGAGTTCAAGCCCCATGTTGGGTGTCGAGATTACCTAAGAAAATTTTAAATAAATAAATACTGATACTAATTGTATTTTTTTTTTTTTTATATTTGCTAAAGCTCTCTCTTTACTTTCCTCTCTTAGAGCCAGCCCCACATCGGATATCATGGCCTGATAGAATAAACATTGGTTTGGTTGATTAGTTTACCTGCAGTAGAATGTTTGGCTTTCAGAATTTGACTAAAGGACTTTTTATTACTGGGTGATTTCTGTCCTCTTTGGTAATGCTCATTTTCTTCTAATCTTAATATTCCCAGCTGATTTACTGCTTAGTCCTTTTGCAGCTATGCCTGATTAATGCCCCAATTGTTAACTTTAGAACAAAGGATGATAATCACCCATGCCCCTCAGATGAGCTCTCTGCTAGGTGATAATTATCCGAGAACGGTGTCACTATAAATAATCTGTCCCCATTCTGCCGATGTCCCGTGTTGTTTTCTGCTTTTATTTAGCCTGTATGACAACAGTAACTGAAGACAGAAATGGGGCTTTATTTTCCTTTAGTTACGCAAAGGTCTAGGTTGTGGCCGTATTGGTGCCTGGAGATTTTTTTTTTTTTTTTTTACAACAGTGATCGTACTGCCCACAGTTCACCATCACCTAGTACACTACCTAAGGGTTATTACAGAATCTTTACCTGCAAAAATGCAACTTGGTTCATCTTAGTATTCTTTTGGTGCTGAGAGAAGCAGCTGTTCCCAGGTTGACTGAGAGATTTGTTAGACTTCCTGGCACCATCTCCCTGCACTTCCCCCCCCCCCCCCATAAGACATCTGGCAGCTCAGATTCGGAAAAGGGGATTCCTTTCAAGTGTAGTTAGGATTTAAGCTTTGCTCCTTACGGTAGTGAGAAGTGATGCAGAAGCTTCTTCTGGAATTGCTGAACTTTGGACCTCTATTTCAAGGGCTCTTGGGAGTCCAAAGTCTTGGGGGTCTTCAGGGGAGAAGGAGCCTTAGGCAAGAGCAGGTCTTCAACAAAAGGCTCTGACGCTGGATCTCCTCTATTTCTGGTTAACTGAGCTTGCCGATCAGTCTGGAAGCGATAGAGGGAGAGCTGCCTTGCTCAGAACAGCAAATTGAATTTTAAAAAGTAGTTCCTAGGTTCACTTTGACCTGCTTTCCTAGGAGCAGACCGAGGTTAGTTTCCGAGAACAGTTAAATGAAGCAGCTGAAGACCAAAGCCACAATTGCTTGCTTTTGACTGGATAGGGGACCGAACATTTTCAGAAGACCAGAAAGGTCGGCAGGGAGAAAGGAAGGAGATAGGCCTGTGTAACCGGGAAAGGCTGGGTGCCGTCCGCAGGGCGAGGCCTTTCTTTGGGTGGACTGCATTTCGGGCCGGAGGAGCAGAGAGCGCAAGGGGCGAGGGAGGAGAGGCGGAGACCGAGAGGGTCTTCAGCCGGCTCCTCCTGAACACCGCGCACACCCAGCGGGAAGGAAGAGGAAGTATGTGCGGGAATAGCTCGAGCGCCTGCCGCCATTGGCCGGCGGGCCTGTCAGTCGCCTGGGGGCCGAGCCTGCGAAGAGGAAGGAGGCGATCGGGGCTCCTGCCTGCGAGGGAGGGAGGCGGGCCGAGCCAGGGGGCGTGGGGGCTGGGGCGGCGGGCAGATTGGCAGGGCGGGGCCGCCTTCGGTGCTGGCCACTTCTCTCAACCATCCCTCTTGTGATTCAGGGCGGCATTGTGTGTCCCGGAGTGCACGAGCCGGTCCCGAGAGAGCGGCGAGGCCGAGCCCAGGGCGCTGGGTGGCTTCAGCAGGGAAGACTCCCTTCCCCCGGCTTCAGGCTGCTGAGCACTGAGCGGCGCCCAGAATGGAAGCCATCGCCAAATATGACTTCAAAGCTACTGCTGACGACGAGCTGAGCTTCAAAAGGGGGGACATCCTCAAGGTAAGTGTGATGCCACGCAGATGCCGAGATGGCCTCCCCTTGTACTCCCCTACCTTCGTTTACCCTGATAACACACAAAGAAGCCGAGCTCCTCCTTTCTCAGTGCCCGCTTTAACCATTTACCATCGGGCGCTCTGGATAGCTGAGATAGATGCTGAGTGGAATATTAAATATGACTTAAGACGGTTGGTGTGATGTATGGTCTTTAACTGCCTTTGTGTGAATGCCTCCAGTATCTCTGTTTGCTTGTCGTTTGCACGTAAAGTCAGAGCAGCGTGATTGTGACAAGGAAGTATGGAGTAGACTGATACATTTTGCAGTTTTAAGCATTAGGGGATTTTTTTTTTTTTTTAAAGACTTGAAGTATTTATGTAAAAGCACTCAGTCTTGTCTTACACAGTCAAGGTTTTGCATTCTGGAACATGATGCTAGTTGGTTAGAAATTAATTTCCTCTAGTTTTGAGAGGCGGTTAGAAGTATATGCCAAAACTCATTAAAGAACCTCAGTGTATTTTTATTCTTTGTGAGAAAACTAGTGGAGTTCTAAATCCTGAAGTTAGTTGCGTTGTTGTACAAGTCACAGGGCGATTTTCTCAAAAGAAACTTGAGCAATTACCCTGTATTAAACTCTAATTGCACAAAAGAAACCTGCTGACAGTTTAAAAATCAGCTTCTTTACAGTTTGCAGCTCATTCTGAGCCCAAACTACTTACACGAGGATTCACTTTCCACCTGGCACATGGTAATTATGTTGTTTACCCAATTGACGGCAGCAGCTTGCCCTTTTGGGTATGTAATTTATTTTTACAAGGGTGGGTGTTATCGAATAATGTGTCAGCTCTGCATGAGGAGAACCTGAAGTTGAGTGTTTGCATGTTCACTGCGTCTCAACTTTCGACATTTTTTTCCTCTGAGCCTAGTCTGATGGTTGGGGGTTTGCCACCCATTTGTTTACTACCCCTGAATGAAAATTATGAGAATTTTACAAAGAGGAACAAAATGGAAATGTAGAAATAGCCCCTACAAAAGGACGGGTTTTTTTGGTTTTTGTTTTTCTTTTGAGTCCTTCAGACCTGTGGGTAGCTACTATTTTGCTCTCTTTGCCGGAGGCATAGAGTTCAACTCTGAAGTTACCTGCTCAGTAGTTTCTTGATGTTAGGTTGTATTTCATAGAAGGCAATATTGAAGAGCCCTTGAAAGAGAAGGAAAGTGTGTTCTTTTCAGAACTGTTTTTTGTGATGCCCAGCTTTCCCAGGGTATTCTCCAAGTCAGCAGACAGAACCAGCTATAGGTTTTAGGGTAATATGTGTGTTCTGTTTTCTTAACTAGAAGTCAGAGCAAGGGACGAGACATAACTTGAACTATTAAGTTACTCTTTCATTGGTGTACAGAGGAGTAATTTGATGTGTTCATAGGTGATTACTGTTTTCAACAGATAACCAGCATGTGGTATCATCAGAAGATTGGCTACTCGAATATTGTACTCCTGAAACCAGTATAACAGTGAACATTAACTATAGTGGAATTTAAACAGTTGGCTGTTCAACTACCCGTATCTGTTGCTTGTACGAAACCCTGTGGGGCCTTCCCTGCCCCCCCCCCCCCAATACAAACTTAGATTTCTCCATTAAGCTTACCCAAGAAACTTAAACCTAGAAGCCTGGTAGTTCCTATTTTCCTCTACGTTTACCCTGTTACATATTTAGCACTAAAGCAACAAAACTAAGGATTTGAGGTCTATTTTTAAGAGTTTTTAGGCAAGAGCTTTTCCCTGAGTGTTAACACTGAAGTTTATCCTAGACCTAGACCATGAGGATCTTGTAAGTTCTCCAGCTTCAGTTGGTAAGTTCATGAACAAGTGTGAAACCCTTCTCTCCCATCCTATAATTAGAGAAGAGGGTACTGTTTAACATTCCCCCAGAAATTGTTCTGTTGGGAGAGAAAGTGAGTCACAGTGCTCACATTTACTTTCAGATTTTCTTTGGGAAGAGAAAAATACATATATTTGCTTCTTTCCAATTTGGTAGATAACTGGCACATGAAGTCATAATGTCATTATTACCCTTGAATGGTGACCGTTAGCTGTTTGTTAGTAATCTTGTGGCTTTACTCCAAAAAGAAAAAAAAAAGTGCTAATACAGTAGTTGCCCTTTGTCTCATGATTCTGTGGAACAGCTGAGTGAAGAGGAGGGACATTGCTTTGTCTTAAGAACTGTTATTTTAAAAAGCAGTGTTTTCTCCATTTGATTATTCAGGGAGTAACTGGTTTCATTTGAGTGGCTTTGATTTGATTTGATAGCTCTTAAGGATGTTAGTTGTGAGCCAAAGCATGTGTATAAGTGGCTGGAATAGCATTGACCAGTTTGACATGATTGAAATAGGGCTATATTTGCCCTCTTTTGCTAAGGGAGGGTGTGTGTACATATGGGCATCGAATACATTTTATTTGAAGATAATGCCCTAGAAAAGGGCTTAGCCCTTTTCCTCCGAGTAGAGTTCAGAAAGATTACATCCTCTCACTGTCTTGGAGCACCTGGTTAACTTTGGTTAAGGTGTACCCCATCCTCCAGCAGACCACTTCTTTACTTTCTTTCTACATGTTGACTCGTGCTGCTCTGAGAAAAGAGACAAAAATGAAAACATTTCACTGGAAACCTAAAATAGAACTGAATGCTTCAATATATCTCCTTTGTTACTGTCCCTTGTCTGTGTGTGTGTGGTGTTTGGTTTTTTTTTGGTTTTTTTTTTTTTTTTTTTTTTTTTTTTTTTTTTTGGAGGGGAGGAGAAGAAGGGCACTGGGGCATAGAAATGGAAGGAATTGGTCTGTTGCAATTTTCAGCCTTGTGTGGCTGAAATGAACCTAAATTTCCCTGCCGTTGTAGTGCAGGCTTCAGATAGTCCCAGGGGTTCTCCACCAGACAGGGCCCCTGAATCCTCTCCCCTATAGCGCATAACACATCTGAGCTTACCTCCGAGGTAGATCTGTCATTTAGGGGCTTATGTGCCTGTGCTTCAGGCAATGCTGCGTACGAATTAAGAGACCATTTTGAGCTCTCAAACCTGTGCTCATTCCTTTCTAGAGTTGGTGGCTTTTCTTTGCTGTCAAGGCAGACCTTTGATTCTAGAAAAGAACCAGCAGTGGGTCGTCTAGGTGTCTTCTACTCATTTGGCACTAACTACCTTTATCAGTTTTCAAGACTGCTTTAGAAATTGGTCTTGAGGGGTGCCTGGCTGGCTCAGTGCGCATGACTCTTGATCTCTGGGATGTGAGTTCAAGCCCAGCACTGAGTGTAGAGATTACTTAAAAATAAAAATCTTAAAGAAAGAAAGAAATAGGTCTTGGCTTCACACTCGGCTCTTTGAAGCGTTCTATCTTGGTGCAGATGACCGTTTTGATGTCACATTTACTGAGCATCTTCTTCAGCCACACCCTGGGATAAGTTGCTTTGAAAGTTGGGGAAGAAATACAGATTATACTTTCTCCCTTCAGGACCTCTGAAATCAAATATGAGAAGTGAAATTAATATGTGAAACAGGATATGGCAGTATACAAAATTAGAGGATTTTTAGAACAGGTGAGGACCTTTTAAAAGGTCTTAATTTAGATTTTATTTTTTAGATGAGGAAGTGGTCCACAGAGGTTAAATGATCCAAGATCACAACTCTTAGTAAGTACTTAGTAAGGAACTGGGTTTTTTTGTTTTTTAATTTTTTAAAATGCTTCTTTAGTTTTGAGAGAGACAGAGCATGGGTGGGGGTAG
>NW_026059598.1:9907-10949 GCF_023721935.1 Panthera uncia | reverse complement strand
AGGGGGGGGGGGGGGGGGGGGGGGGGGGCAGACACAGAATCTGAAGCAGGCTCCAAGCTCTGAGCTGTCAGCACAGAGCCCGATGTGGGGCTCGAACTCACACTCTGTGAGATCATGACCTGAGCTGAAATCAAGAGTCAGACTCCACCGACTGAACCATCCAGGAGTCCCAGTAAGGAACTGGTATTTATTTAATGGAATGCCGAGTTGTGTCACACACTGTGACTGCTAGAGTAATGATGTAGGAAGGGCAGAGATTGGTAAGAGCTGAAGTCTGAGAATGATGGGTGGAGGGTGTGTGACTTAAACCCGACCTCGTGAGATGGTGAGGGGGAGTGGGTGCTTGTGTTTGAGATAGGAATGCTAGAATGGGGTTGAAGACTGTGCCATAGTAGAAAAGAAGGTAGAATTGGAGCAAGATAAGAAAAAAAGAGTAAGAATTTGATCTTTAAGCCTTTAAAGGCTTTTAGCTGATGAGGGAAGTGTTCTGTGATAGGAGGGAAGCCTGGAGCCCCAGCCTGGAAGGTTGCAGTTAGCCGCCTGGGAGGCAAGTGCCTGCATAGGTGTCAGAGGCTAGGAACGAAGGTCGTGGTGGATGGCGTTGAGAGATGCTGGGGGAAAAATAATGGAATTTCTGCTGGGGACATTTGGAATAAATCCGTGTAGCTGAGAGAAGAATGCCCACTGAGCCTGTTCCTGAGAAGTCAGGAATCTGAACTGGGGTTGAATTGGTAATAGTTTTCACAGCCGCTAGTACTCCTGAATTTGGGTACAGGAGTCTCATTTCAGGTATTTGAATGATTAAACACAGGATGGGATTTAAAGTACTTAATAAGGAACTGTTTCAGATTCCTAGTATCAGTCTGCTTGGTGGAAGCATTTCTCTGCCTGTTGATAAGAATTCTTACTGATCTTGTTGACTAAAACCAGAATTTTGCATTTAATTTTTATGTATGAGGATGATTTGAATTCTCTTAGAACAAATGATTTGTTTGCCTTTGACTGTACGCATTCCCCCCTATTGCTCCAGCCCCACCCTTTC
>NW_026059598.1:0-9807 GCF_023721935.1 Panthera uncia | reverse complement strand
TTGTTTTGGCTTGTGCCACCCCCCCCCCCCCCCCCCCCCCCCGGTCATCTGAATGGACTGTTTCCACGTAGGTGCTAAGAATGAGATTTCGGTTCCCATACAGGGCTCCTTCTGGGGGCCTGGCTGAAGACCAGTCATCCCTGTTTAGAGGAAGAAATGAGTAAGGAAATACAGTGTTCCTTCGGGGGTCTTTCAGTTTGAATAGCTACCATTTATGGAGCATTTACTATGCCCCAAAGTCGTACATTATTTCTAGTTTGGGTACTAAAAGGTTGGCCCTCGTTAGCCTCATCTTACACCTGCAGAAACAGGCTCACAAGTGAAGTAACTTGCTCAGGTTCACACAGTGCAGTAAGTTACAAAGCTGGGGCTTGGTCTCAGGTCTGGCTGCGATGCTCCCTCCGACAGCACGTTACTGCTCCTTTTAACTGTCAGGTATGAGTAGCCCAGAAATGTGAGGCGTCAGCAGACCTGCTTTGCTCACCTGCCAGGCCTGGACAGCCGGCTTGTGGCACTCTTCTACTGAGTGACTTATTGGACATCCTGTCTAAAGCAAATTGACTTCAATAGTGAAAGAAGTGGAGAAAATGAGGTCATTTTGCCTGTCAGATTAGCAAAGATGATAAAAATTGACCCCACCTTGTGCTGGCCAGCATGTGGAGAAACGGGCTCTGTCACCTTCTGCCAGCGGAGGTCTGTACCAATAATGCAGTTTTTCTTAAAAAAAATTTTTATAATGTTTATTTCTTTTGAGAAAGACAGAGAGACAGGGCCAGAGCACAAGCACGGGAGGGGCAGAGAGAGAGAGAGAGGGAGACACAGAATGGGAAGCAGGCTCCAGGCTCTGAGCTGACAGCAGCAAGCCCGATGTAGGGCTTGAACTCATGAGGCATGAGATCATGACCTGAGCTGAAGTTGGACTCTCAACCGACTGAGCCACCCGGGTGCCCCAACAATACAGTTTTTCTGAATGGTGTCTTGGTGACACGTATCAGAACATGAAACGACCCAGCAATTCTACTTTTAAAAATTTATTCTAAGAAAATTCTCAAACAAGTTTTTGTAAATGTAGACATAGGATATTTACTTCAATTAATATACGTACCACCTGGAAAATAAGTTTTTGCAGTTAAATTATGAAACATGATGCATTTCAGACATGTTAAAATGTGTAAAAAGAGGCATCTTTAAATTGATGGAATTAACCATATTACAAAAAAAAAACAAAAAAACAAAAAAACACCAAAACCCCAAACCTAAGTAGCCCATCAGGACGCTACGTAAGCAGGTTATCGTGCCGTGAGCTGGAATGCTATGAAGGTGTTAATGTTGGTGTAAATCTATGTCAACACAGAATGTCTACACTTGGCACAGAGAAGTGTTTAAGTGGATCTTTTTTTAAAAAGTAGTAACGTAACTAGTCCATTGAGTGCTCAGGATGTCCTTGCAGGAAGCTAAGTATTTTACTTCCATTCCCTTTTAGTCCTTCAAAGAATCTTAACAAAGATGCTGTTATTCCCATTTTACTGATGAGGGCTGTGAGGGTTAGGTTAAGTAAGTGGCCCGAGTTCACCAGTTAGCATTCAGATTCTGACCGGTTTGAATCCAGATTCTGTGTTCTTCACTGCCACCATGTAGGGCCTTTTCATTCCCAAATGAGGTCAAACTGGAGAGGGAGCTCCCATTAGGGGTATTTCTGTTTGCTTGCTAAATACGTGGACTTTCTGAATGGTCCTCTAAAAGGTACAGTGGTAGCCTCCAAGGGGCTTGATTTCAGGTGATTTTTGTTCCTTCCTCTTTTGTACTCTTTTGTCTTACTTTAACCAATTTATAGTTTTATGAAAACAGTAAAGTTACGGGGCACCTGGGTGGCTCTGGCCCTTAAGCATCCAACTTCGGCTCAGGTCATGATCTCAAGGTTCGAGTATTCTGGCCCCATGTTGGGCTCTGTGCTGACAGCTCAGAGCCTGGAGCCTGCTTCGGATTCTGCGCCTCTGTCTCTCTCTGCCCCTCCCCTGCTCACACTCTGTCTCTTTCTGTCTCTCAAAAATGGATAAATATTTTTAAAAAATTAAAAAAGTTATATTGAAATAGTAGTTACCATTTTGTATCCATTTTATTTGATGAATATTCCGGGAAGTTAAAGTGCTCTGGTCAGCGTGTTTTGTTTGTTTTGTTCTGTTTTAATGTTTGTTTATTTTTGAGAGAGACAGAATGCGAGCAGGAGAGGGGTAGAGAGAGGGAGACACAGAAACCGAAGCAGGCTTCAGGCTCTGAGCTGTAGGCACAGAGCCTGACACGGGGCTCCAACCCACGAACCGTGAGATCATGACCTGAGCCGAGGTCGGACATTTAACCGACTGAGCCACCCAGGTGCCCCCAAGATTTATTTGTTTTTTAATGTTTATTATTTTGTTTTTGAGAGAGCTAGCTCGCATTTGTGCGAGCAGGGGAGGGGCAGAGGGAGAGAGCGGGAAACCCAAGGAGGCTTTGCATTGTCAGTGCAGAGCCAGACTTGGGGCTCGTTCTCACCAATTATGAGATCGTGACCAGAGGTCTAGATTTGGACTCTTAACCAACTGAGCCACCAGGTGCCCCAGTTGGTTTTTTTTTTAATAGCTGAGACTTAACCTGCTTTTAAATCTTTAGGCTGAAACTCACTGTGTGTCAGTGTCCTAAAACTTAGAGACATTTTATTTTTTTTTTATTTTTTTTTATTAAAAAAAATTTTTTTTTTTTTAACGTTTATTTTTGAGACAGAGAGAGACAGAGCATGAACGGGGGAGGGGCAGACAGAGAGGGAGACACAGAATCAGAAGCAGGCTCCACGCTCTGAGCCATCAGCCCAGAGCCTGACGCGGGGCTCGAACTCACGGTCTGTGAGATCATGACCTGAGCTGAAGTCAGACGCCCAACCGACCGAGCCACCCAGGCGCCCCTAGAGACATTTGAAAAAGTGATTCAAAATGACTTCAAGGAAAATCGTGGTCCTTTTGGCAAGTTTGGTGAAACTGGCCCCTCAGTTTCACCTCCTTGTGGATGTGGAATGAGAGACATCTGTAGTATTGTGATAAAGAACACGTACTCCAACACTCCAGGCTAGACCTAGCTGCTTTGAATCCCAGCTCAGCCGTTGGGAGAGATGGCATTTTGATCCTGGGTGATTTACTTTGTGCTTTGGTTCAACCATGTGTAAAATGGAACGAAGAACACCTACCTTCCTAGAGTCACAATGAAGATTTAAAAAGCTAATATGTTAGTGTACTTAATGCTGTGATTGGACTAAAGTAGACAACAAGACTAGCTGCCATTAGTTTTATTTTTTGATTAGTTTTAAAAAGGTTTGTTTATTTACGTAATCTTTACGCCAAAGGAGGGGCTTGCACTCAATGACCCCAAGATCAGGAGTCACACCCTCCACCGACTGAGCCAGCCAGGTGCCCCTGCCATTAATTTTATTCATGTTATTCAGGTACACAGCTTTGATAAGATGTCAGTCCAACCGCTGGCTCAGGTTAAGTCACATGACTCTACCCATAAAACCAGCCAGGTTCTTGTCTTGACATTACCTCAAAGTCAGAACTGTTTAAACTTTGTTGTAGAGCTCAGCTAAAAGTATGCCATTGGTGGAGGGTTGTGTGGAAGACCAGTGGTTTCTCCATCCTTAAAGTCTTTGGTTTCTCTCAGGATTGAACCCAAAAGCAAGGAAATGGGCACCTGCCCAGCATTCTGCTGGGGGCCTTCCTTTTGTAGACTTCCTTGGCTGAATGGAGCTTTAGCGTTGTGCTGTTGGCCAACATTGAGATAGGTGAGAAACAGCCTTGGGAAAGTTCATTATTTTATTTACTGTAGGGGTATTAAGGAGTCTTTCACTGTTTGTAAGTGTCCTCGGCGAGAAAAGATTCTCTTCTGGTCTCAGTGCCAGAAATAGGCGGATTTTCCCCCCAAACAACTTTCTAAAATCTTAGAGATGCTTAAATACGGCTTTAACATGTTTCCTTCTTTACCTTATAGGAAAGCTTAGAGCCTACTTGTGTCCCATTTCTAGCATCAGTTCTTACGTTTTCTGTCCGGATATTTTTACCCCAACAGGTGCTGAGGGTTGTGGGTAAAATATTGGAAGTATTTTCTCACTTTAACAATAGCTTGCTTGCTTGCTTTTTGTTTCTAATACCTCTTTAATGTCTATTTTTGTTGTTAATTTTTAACTAATTTATTCTTTAACAGCGGACTTTTAAAACCTAGGTTTAGCAAAATGACAAAAGCATTCTGTAGAACTTTGCTTTTGAAAAATACAAAAAGCATCAAATTAGTTATAAAGTGAGGGGAAATTTTGAGCCTTGAAACTGTAGGCTTTGCAGAGAAATAGAGGGGAGGATGTGTTATCAGTGAGAAGATAGGTTATTGCCTGTCATCTTTGTGTTATTCTCGCATAGACCTTTATTTTCATAGAGAAGTATGGTTTATTTTTTATTTTTATTTTTGAGAAGTATGGTTTAAAATGGATTGCTAGGGGAAAATATATTTATAGCATTTTATTAGCAATATTTCCACTTTAGTTTAACATTTAAAATTACATTAATATACATTCATAGAAAAAAATAGGAAGCTCAAAATCCTGCATGTTCCCCCTCCCCCTGTAATTTTATGATTTCAGCTCTCTTCTAGGCTTTATTATTATATATACATTTTCGTAATGCTGTAACTGTAGTAGACTTAAAATACAACATATGTTACCGTTTTCCCATATTGGTTTTACTGATTTTTAAAAAAATATTTATTGATTCTGAGAGTGAACATGTGCAGGGGAGGGGCAGAGAGGGTGATGGAGAATCTTAAGCAGGCTCTGAGCTGCCAGCAACTCAGGCCTTGATTTCTGGAACCATGAGATCCTGACCTGAGCTGAAATCAAGAGTCAGATGCTTAACTGACTGAGCCACCCAGGCATCCCAGTTTTACTGATTATTTGGTTTTTGTTGTTGTTTTTTTTTAATGTTTTATTTATTTTTGAGACAGGGAGAGACAGAGCATGAACAGGGGAGGGTCAGAGAGAGAGGGAGACGCAGAATCTGAAACAGGCTCCAGGCTCTGAGCTGTCCGCACAGAACCCGACGCGGGGCTTGAACTCATGGACCGCGAGATCATGACCTGAGCCGAAGTCGGCCGTTTAACCGACTGAGCCACCCAGGCGCCCCAAGTTTTACTGATTATTTGTAATGGTTTGATATTATTAAGTACTTTTAAAGTTAATAATCATAATAGACTTAACTATTTCCCTATTGCTGATATTTACCTTGTTTCTGATGATAATTTTGTTCATAATTTCAAAGGAGTTTCTTGGTGTATATGATCTACTTCCCAAAAGGGCTGAACAGATTACCTGCTTGACTTTGGTTAAATGACAATGGCCCATACTGCATAGCCAGAATACATAATAATAGCACAGCTAATGTCTGCTTCATGCTTCAGTCTCCTTTAACACAGAACATTATTTCAGTGTGACAGTGGAACCAGATGCGTGAAGCAAGGGAACCTCCACTCAGCATCTAAGATACTTGACAACAGCACATAGATTTTCTGAGGCACATTTTATTTTGTGCTATTCCTTCTGCTGATAATTTGCTTTTATTTATTTTTAAGTTTGTTTTGAGAGAGGGAGAGAGAGAGAGAGAGAGCCATGTGTGTGGGGGGATGGGCAGATAGAGAGAGGGAGAGAAGGAGAGAATCCCAAGCAAGCTCTGCTCTGTCAGTCCTGGAGCCCAGGGCAGGACTTGAACTCCTAAACTGTGAGATCATGACCTGAGCCAGAATCAAGAGTCGTACACTTAACCGACTGAGCTACCCAGGTGCCCCTAATCTGCTTTTATAGTTGTGTCAGGTTAATAAGTAATTTTGATAGCTGAGAAGTTTGGTATGTATTCATAGATGTAGTTTTATTTTATTTTATTTTATCTTATTTTATTTTACTTTTAAGTTTGTTTATTTACTTAAGTAATGGCTACACCCAACATGGGACTCAAACTCACAACGCTGAGATCAAGAATTGTGGGCTCTTTTGACTGAGCCAGCCAGGCGTCTCTTGTAGGTGTAGTTTTAATTCCGTTTTACTTCTTTGCCTAAATGAAACCCTTCTAGAGGAAATCATCCATGGTAACTTACGTTTAGAAAAACAAACCAGGTTTTGTTAGTTGATGCTGCAAATGTTGAGCTCTTTAGAGCCAGGACCTTCTGCTGAGAGCTTTTAACAAAAAGGTAGAATGACTTGCTGAAGCATCCTCACCTTACATGTACTGCAGTATGAAGGAAAAAAACTGTTGGTAATGGTTTTCTCTGGATATTTGAGATTATGGTGAATTTTCACTTTCTGTAGCATGTATTTCTATAATTGATGTTTTTGTAAACATTTGTTTCATAACCAGAAAAGCAGTAAAAAACAAAAACACCACAATAATTTTTCAGATGTCAGTTTACAAATCAACAAACATTGGGAGGCCCGTTTTGCTTTCTTTTTTTTTTTTTAATTTTTTTTTTTCAACTTTTTTTTTTTATTTATTTCTGGGACAGAGAGAGACAGAACATGAACGGGGCAGGGGCAGAGAGAGAGGGAGACACAGAATCGGAAACAGGCTCCAGGCTCCGAGCCATCAGCCCAGAGCCCGACGCGGGGCTCGAACTCATGGACCGCGAGATCGTGACCTGGCTGAAGTCGGACGCTTAACCGACTGCGCCACCCAGGCGCCCCCCGTTTTGCTTTCTTAACAAGAAGGAAAAAACACTGTACAGCCTCGTGGAGCAAATTTGTTTTATGTTTTTTGTTCTATGTTTTTTGTTTTACTCCTCTTGGTTTGGAAGCCCAAGCATCCTCCACATCATCTAGGACTATTGCACAGGCTTTGTGTAGAATGTGTGGCCGTGAACTAGAAGCATGCTCAGCCCTTTTCCTTATGAATAGTTTGGCCCTGAAACTGGTCTTGCCACCCAGATCTAGTTATTTCCCACTCATCTTTTCCCGACAAGTGATATGAAAGTAATGTTATGTGCTTTCCTACATATTTAATGTTCACTTAAATCAGTTTTCAAACTGGATTAAAATTACTAATGCAGCCAAATTGCACTTCTCAGAGGTTTAATTATTCATTTCTCCTTTTGTCCATATTTAGGTCTAGTCAAACTGACATTTTGTTATTTATCAACTTTAATAGAATGTGTAGCTTAGAAAAGTAAAATTAAGACAAAAAGGTTTGAAGTTATTAATGGTTTCTAGTTAATCTATTATGCATTAAAAATCAGGTGTCTTCGGGGCGCCTGGGTGGCGCAGTCGGTTAAGCGTCCGACTTCAGCCAGGTCACGATCTCGCGGTCCGTGAGTTCGAGCCCCGCGTCAGGCTCTGGGCTGATGGCTCGGAGCCTGGAGCCTGTTTCCGATTCTGTGTCTCCCTCTCTCTCTGCCCCTCCCCCGTTCATGCTCTGTCTCTCTCTGTCCCAAAAATAAAAAAAATAAAAAAAAAACAAAAACAAAAAAACGTTGAAAAAAAAAATCAGGTGTCTTCATTTTATTCTTTTTTTAAATATTTCTTACTGTTTTATTTATTCTTGAGAGAGAGAGAGACAGCATGAGCGAGGAAGGGGCAGAGTGAGAAGGGGACACAGAATCCGAAGCAGACTCCAGGCTCTGAGCTATCAGCACAGAGCCCGACGTGGGGCTCGAACCCACGAGCCATGAGATCATGACCTGAGCCGAAGTCAGACACTCAACCGACTGAGCCACCCAGATGCCCCTCATTTTATTCTTTTTAAACACTTATTAGAATTATTTAATAGAAAAGTGTAAAAGAGAGTTGGGCCATACTCCTGTCACCCAGGTAACTGTTTTTGTTTTGAAATTAAATAAATAAATGTTGCATTTATTGTTAGAAAATGTAAAAAAGGAAACTCATTGGTCAGGTTTTCTGCCACCTTTCAGGAAAAAAAAATTAATGAATATAGCCACAGTTACTTTTTTAATGCTTTCCAGATACAGTGAGAAACACTTTGAAACCATGCTCAAAATTTTAATAATGAAAATAAGCAGGTACTTCACCTTACAGAAGCAAGGACAGGGTTTCTGTTGAAGTGTACCTCTTTTGAAAATAGCAGTGGCTCAAAGGATTTCTATGCCAGGCTGTTAGAGAAGATCATAATGATTACTACTTTCTCCAAGTGACATGATAAAGCTGAATCACAGTAGATCTTGAACCTGAAATTGGTGTCAGTTTTCTAAAACTGTGTTAATATTGTCCATATGAGATATCCAGGTGAATTTGTGACTAATGGCCACTTAGTGCTAGAAGTGGAAACTAGTATCCCTACAGGTCTTTTCTTGAGATTAATTGCATTATTGGTTTCCCCAATTTAGGTTACTGGTGTGGCAGAAAGAACAAATACCTATCCAGTTAGATAGTAAAGGCCTACCAAAAAGGGCATGCTTCTCATCTCCATATTCTCAAACAACCTGATGAGAAATTCTTCTTGTATTACCTGCTTTGAGGTTTAGGTTTTGAGTTTTATACATAAAATAATAGCAACCTCCATTTGGAGTGAACTATGGTATTTACAGCTATAAATTTCCCTCTAAATTTTGCCTTAGCTGCATCCCATAAATTTGGTATGCAGTTATTTTTTTTCATTCATCTCAAAGTATTTTCTAATTTTCCTTGGTTTTTTTCTTTGACCCACTGGTAATTTAGAAGGGTGTTGTTTAATTTCCACATATTTGTGAATTTCCCAGAATTCCATCTGGTGTTGAATTCTGTTATAATTTCATTGTGCATGTAGAACATACTTTGAATTATTTCAGTCTTTTTAAGTTTATTGGTGCTTGTTTTGTTGCCTCACAAATGATGCTGAAAAATGTTCTGCACATTCGAGATGAGTGTTTATTCTCTTGTTGGGTAGAGTTCCATAGATGTCTGGTAGGCGGGGCCTGGCTGGCTCAGATGGTATGACATGTGACTCTAGATCTCAGAGTCATGAGTTCAAGCCCCATGACAGACAATAGAGATTAGGAAAGAAGAAAGGAAAGAAACAGACGTCTATTAGGTCTAGTTGGTGAATTATTTTTTCCTTGAGTGTGTCATGATAATTGTGGAATTTTGGTGAATTCTTACAACTGCTTATCCAGTATCTTGGTAAATCATGACAAATTACTGAGTATGTTCTACGTGAAGGGTACTATGCTTAGTGCAAAGGGTTCAAAATATACATAGTATTTAGTAATACGCTGTTTTAAGAGCTGTGCCAGAGGTGTGTACTGGATATTCTGAATGAAACAGACTTAGTGAGACATGAGTATTGAAAATTTTTTCGAGATAATTTAGAAATGCTCAGGACCAATTTGTCCATCCAGATATGCTTGATTTACTGAGGACTTCTGTTTCTAACATTAGTAGAGCTTGCTCTCAGCCCTGAAGAGATGTTGGGAGTTGTCCTAGAATACTTAAACTTGGATAGTTAATGGCCTTTCCTTGTATTTGGCAGTTATAAAAGTAGATGTGAGCCATATTGGTAATAGCGTGGCACATGCAGGATCTTCAGAGTAATTATGACCCTTCTTTATTTAGGTAAGACCTTATCTAGGTAAGTGTCTTTAAACTCAAATTTTGTGTCTCTGACACCACAACCCCCTTGAAGGAACTATTTATTTATTTTTAAGTTTACTTTGTGTGAGGAGGGGAGGGACAGAGAAGAGAGAGAGAGGGAGACACAGAATCCCAAGCAGGTTGCAGGCTCTGAGCTGTCAGCACAGAGCCCAACGCGGGGCTTGAACTCA
>NW_026059597.1:0-46664 GCF_023721935.1 Panthera uncia | reverse complement strand
ACTGGCCTCAGCAGAGACTCTGGACTCTTCTGGTAGCTGGTAGGAAAGGAGCCGCGGAAACTGAAATGAAATGGCACCCGACCTTCTGCTAGAACCCACGACCCGAAACTTCAGTGTCACCACCGCCCGGCTGAGGTAAGACACGCCGTTTCGCACGTAAGTTGCCCTCTACGGGTGCAGGCCGATCGGTGCCAGTACGGGACGCGCCGCGCGACGTGCGTCGCGGTGCAGGATTCAGTGGCCTCGGCCGGTGGCTTTCACCCAGAGGCCCGAGGGTGAGCCCGACGAGGGGCGGCGCTGGCCGGGTCTCCTCGCCGTGGCTGCAAAGCTCGCGCGGGGCGCGCCGCTCTGGGAACCGGGCTCGCTGGTCCCCGAGTCCGGAGGCGGCGGCGGAGCGCGGGGGACGCGGCGGCGGGAGCGGGAGCGGCGCGCGTGGTCCCTGGAGTTTCCCTCCCCGGCCCGAGGGCAGCGGGAGCGGGAAGGCTCGTGCCCCTCGCGGGGCCTTGGAGCGGAGAGTAAAATGTGGCCGCGGCTCGGCCCAAAGGGACAGGTTCCACCGAGACTTGAACTCGGATCGCTGGATTCAGAGTCCAGAGTGCTCACCATTACACCATGGAACCGCCGGGGACGCGACCGGCTGCCTCTCCGAGGTGTGTGGAGGCCCTTCCTCCCACCGGCTTTCCCGGCCGCGCTTCCTGCCGGGCTCTGCTCGCCTCGGGGGTCCGAGCTCTGCTCTCCCGCCCGCCAGGGGTCGCCCCGGGCCACGTTCTGCGGCCGCTCTGTCGGCTGGCGTGTCGGGGACCGAGATCGGGTCCCTTGGGGGGGGGGGGGGTTAGGGGGATGCAATCAGCGAGAGGGATGGGCTTTGGGGGCCTCCCCCGAGTGCACCTGCTTTGCCTGGATTACCAGTTTCCCGCCAGAAAAAAGTGTTCCCTTCCTTTGCTTTGCCGTTGTCTTCTTCCCACTGTCCCGGGAACCCCGGTGCTCCTCGAACCGGACGTGGGGCGTCCTGGGGTTCCAACACCTCCCCTTCCACTCCGGATCCTATTTCCTTCCCGTCTTTCTCGCTGTCTTTCCTCACCAGCTCTCTCAGCTCTCCTTTCTCCAGCAATCTCAGTCTCCTTTCCTTCCTCCTTGGCCACTGCTCCGTTTCCTTCTCTTCGCTCCCCCTTCCCCAAACCACCCCGGCCCAGGCCAACGTAGGAATGGGCTGCCCGGCCTGAGAGGACGATGAGGAAGGCAGTTCTCTCTGGTCAGGACTTTATGGGGGTCTGTGCTGGGGAGGCGGAGTGAGGTGGTCCCAGCGGAATGGCGAGGGTCCACAGCCGGTCCTCCAGGGCCTGGGCAGGACGGGCTGATTGAAGGCTACTCGGTGCCGGGGGCGACCCAAAATAAGCAATGGAGACCTCCGGGCGACCTCGTCCTTTGCCAGCCGTTAAAAAAGTTTTTTTTTGGGGGGGGGGGCGCCTGGGTGGCGTAGTCGGTTAAGCGTCCGACTTCAGCCAGGTCACGATCTCGCGGTCCGTGAGTTCGAGCCCCGCGTCAGGCTCTGGGCTGATGGCTCGGAGCCTGGAGCCTGTTTCCGATTCTGTGTCTCCCTCTCTCTCTGCCCCTCCCCCGTTCATGCTCTGTCTCTCTCTGTCCCAAAAATAAATAAATAAAAAGTTTTTTTTTTCTTTTCCCATCAATGTCTATTTATTTTTGAGAGACAGAGCACGAGGGAGGGGCAGGCAGAGGGAGACACAGAATCCGAAGCACAGCCCGACGCGGGGCTCGAACCCATGCAGCTGTGAGATCATGGCCCCAGCGGAAGCCGGACGCTTAACCGACTGAGCCACCCAGGCACCCTCCTTGCCACCCGTTTTAAGTGAAAGGACCACGGCACCTCCTTGTGGTCCCTTCAGGGGGACCTGGGGTTGACATCACCTAGGATGCTACAGTTTCTTGTCGGAAGAAAACGAATCCAAGCTTCTCAGTTAGACGTAGAAGGTCCACTCGAACCGAGCCCTTACCAAGCAACCGTCCCCGCCTGTTCTCCTGGAGGGGTCGGTAGCCGCAGAGCCGGCCACTCTTGGCCTCCGTCGTGGAGCCGCTGCCGAGTGCCCGCACGAGGGCTTCGGGCCGAGTCCCAGCGCCGCGCAACACTTTATCTTCTGTGTGTGGTGCGCCCAGCGCAGCCTCGCCCCAGGGAGAGCTCCAGGGTCCAAAGAGTCAAATCAGACGGCGTTGCCGGCTTCATTCGAGGACAGGGTCCTCTCTCCATTATGAATCAGATTCAAACGGAAGCTGCCAGGGCCCCTGTACACCACCCCATGAGCAAGGTTCGCCACCCACGACCTGCGGTGGTGTGGTCAGGTGTAAGTAGGTGACAGCATTTTCCCTTGGCTTATTCCTCGGTGGCTGTATTTGCATCTCTCTCTCTCTCTCTCTCTCTCTCTCTCTCCCTCTCTCTCCCTGTCTCTCCCTCCCCTCACTTGGTCGTCCCACCTTCACCTTCCTCTTCTTCAACTTTTCGGGTTCACCCCTCCTTCCAACCCGCAAGTGTCCGCGCAGACTTGAGGCCGCCGCAAGGTCCCGGATGGAGGGCTCAGTGCGATTACAGGTGGTGCCTTCTAGACATTTCCACTATCAGGACATTTGCAGGATTCAGCTACCAGTGTAAAAGTTTTAAGCAACAATCACTTTTAAAGTCTTTCACATCCTCCCATTCTGGGGTCCCTTTTAGGACTAAAACCTAATAGTCCACAGTGACATTTTTGGTCCCTCCCAGCACCCTGCCGCGGAATACATCCTTCACCGAGCATTTATTGGGCGCCTACTAGGTACCAGACCCTGCAGTGCTCAAGGGGCTGCATGGTGGGCAGACCCCAGGTCCTGTCCGATGGAGGTCTGGTCCGGAGGCACTGAGAGGCGGCAGCGCGTTGTGCGACACAGGCCGGCTTGTCCTTCCACAGTCCGGGTCCAGGTCGAGGGACTCGCGGTGAGCGCGACGGGTGGCGTGCAGCGAAGAATGGCAAATGGATGACTTTGGCCCAAGAAGCTGTGGTCGTCACGTGGAGCGGGGCCTCTTGTGGGGGAGGCAAGGGGCAGGCCGGCAGGACCCAGGGCCTGGCATGCGGCATCTAGTGGCCACTTGCTAGTGTCAGTGCCCAAATACGCCCGGTATTAAGACTCAGCGTCTCCAGCACCAGCTGGCTTTGAGTGTGTTTTTGGCAGAGGATGGAGGGGATGGGGAGCACGTTCTCACCCATGGCAACGCTGAGATTTTGTAATACCCGGTCTCAGTGGTATAATGAGCGGGTATGGCTGGCAGTGGAAAGGTTGGTGGTTCCAGCTCATCGTGGGAAGTTCTAGTCTTCACTGACCCTTATTTTCCTCTGGCTTTCAGTTCTCAGAACTTATCAGAGCTTCTCGAGCTGGTTTTTTTTTTTTTTAATTTTTTTAATGTTTTTATTTATTTTTGAGACAGAGAGAGACAGAACAGGGTAGGGGCAGAGAGAGAGGGAGACACAGAATCCAAAACAGGCTCCAGGCTCTGAGCTGTCAGCACAGAGCTCGACAGAGCCCAATCTCACAGACTGTGAGATCATGACCTGAGCTGAAGTCGGATGCTTAACCGACTGAGCCACCCAGGTGCCCTTGAGCTGCTTTTATCCTTCAGGCAGCGACCTCACTCAGCAGCTCTGATTCACCCCTACCCTCCCTTTTGCTTTGGGGTGCAGGTGGGGCAACTGTGGAGTCTCAGTCGTCCTGAATTCACTTGGTTCTGTCCTGTGGGATGGTTTCTCACCATCCTTAACAGATGCCTCTGGTCCCTCTGTGCCATCTGAAGACCAGAGGCCACCTTGACCTATCTGACAGGACATTTGGATTCCAGGGGGACTGCTGGGCCTAGAGGCTGAAGGCACAGGCATCAGAATCACCCACTGGTCAGTCTCTAGGTTGGTGCACTTCATCGCTCAGTATTAACCGCACCATCACAGGATGCCACAAACGCTTTGGGTTGAGGGTGTCACGTCCTTACTTTTTTATTATTATCAATAGATAATAATGTTATTAAGTATAGATAATAGATAATAGGTATTATCTATCTATTATCTATTAGATAATATTATCTATTATTATCTATTAGATAATATTATCTATTATTATATATTAGATAATATTATCTATTATCTATTATTATATATTATATATTATTATATATTATCTATTCTATATTATTATCCATTATTATTATCTAATATTAGTATCTAATATTATTATCTATTGTCTAGTAGGTAGTAGATAATAATAGATGTTATTTTTTAAAAAACAATTTGAGGGGCGCCTGGGTGGCTCAGTCGGTTAAGCAGCCGACTTCGGCTCAGGTCATGATCTCACGGTCCGTGAGTTCAAGCCCCACATCGGGCTCTGTGCTGACAGCTCGGAGCCTGGAGCCTGTTTCAGATTCTGTGTCTCCCTCTCTCCGACCCTCCCCCGTTCATGCTCTGTCTCTCTCTGTCTCAAAAATAAATAAAAACGTTAAAAAAAAATTAAAAAAAAACAATTTGAGATTTACAGATAAATTAATAAATGAGTTCACATGCACCCTGTTCTCCCTCATAAACTTCCTCTCTACGTTCTTCCATTACTGTGGTACATTTGTCACAAGTGATGTTACAAGTGACACATTATTAATTGAAGCCCATAGTTTACATTAGAGTCTATTCTTTGAGTCATACAGTTCTGTGGGTTTTGACACGTGCATGTTGTGAATTCACCACTACAGTGTCATACAGAATAGTGTCACTATCTGAAAAATCCCAGGGTTCTTCTTATTTGTTTGTCCCTCCTCTCCTCACAGACCTATGGCAACCACTGATCTTTTTATTGGTGCTACAGTTTTGCCTTTTCCAGAATGTCCTGTAGTTAGATTCACACAGTATGTTGACTTTACAGACTGGCTTCTTTCACTTAACGCTATGTATTATTAAGGTTTGCACAGGTCTTTTATGGCTTGATGGCTCCTTTCTTTTTATTGCTAAATACCATTTTATGAATGTACCACTGTTTGTTTATCTAGTCACCTAGCAAAGGACATCTTGGTTACTTCCACTTTTTGACAATTATGAATAAAGCTGCTATAAACTGCAGGTTTTTGTTTGAATGTAAGTTTTCCT
This sequence comes from Panthera uncia, assembly GCF_023721935.1. NCBI lineage: Eukaryota > Metazoa > Chordata > Mammalia > Carnivora > Felidae > Panthera > Panthera uncia. The sequence goes on along the minus strand of NW_026059597.1, from coordinate 41,502 downwards.
CTCACTTGGGTAAATACCTAGGGCTGTGATTTCTGGATCAAATTTAAGAATATGTTTTTTTTTGTAAGAAACTGCCAAAGTGTCTTCTAAAGTGGCTGTACAATTTTGTGTTCCCATCACTAATGAATGAGAGTTCCTATTCATCCACATCCTTGCCAGGATTTGTTGTTATCAGTGTTATGGATTTTAGATACCCTTTTTAAAGAATTTTTTAAATGTTTATTTATTTTTGAGAGAGAGAGAGCAAGTGAGGGGAGGGCCAGAGAGAGAGGGAGACATAGAATTTGAAGCAGGATCCAGGCTTTGAGCTGTCAGCACAGAGCCCAACACAGGGCTTGAACCCACAAACTGTGAGATGATGACCTGAGCCAAAGTCTGACACTTAACCGACTGAGCCACCCAGGTGCCCTGGATTTTAGATATTCTAATAAGTGTGTAGTGGTATCTCATTGTTGTTTTATTTTTTTTAATTAATTTACTTATTTTGAGGGTGGGGGGAGGGGCAGAGAGAGGGAGAGAGGATCCCAAGCAGAATGCACGCTGTCAGCAAGGCGCCCTCTGAGGAGGCTCCATCCTATCAACCCTGAGATCATGATCTGTGCCAAAATCAAGAGTCAGACACTTAACCAACTGAGTCACCCAGGTGCCCTTCATTGTTGTTTTAATTTAAATTCTCTAATGACAGATGATTCTGAGAATCTTTCATAGGCTTCTTTGCCATCTGTATATCTTTTCTGATGAGGTATCTGTTTAGATCCATTGCCCATTTTTAATTGAGTCATTTGCTTTCTTACTGTTGAGTTTTAAGAGTTCTTTGTATGTTTTGGATACCAGTCCTTCATCAGATACACATTTTGTAAAGATTTTATCACAGTCTATGTCTTGTCTTTAATTAGCTTGATGGTGTCTTTCATAGAGTGGAAAATTTTGATTTTATTGAAATCCAACTTAATCAAGTTCTTGTTTCATGGATTGAGCCTTTGGTGTTACAGCTAAAAAGTCATCACCAAACCTAAAGCCACTTAGATTTTCTCCAATGCTGTATTCTAGAAGTTTTATAGTTTTACACCTTACATTTAGGTCTATGATCTATTTTGTGAAAAGTGTAAGGTTGCTGTCTAGATTCTTTTTTTTCCCCCTAGCATGTAGATGTCCAGTTTCTCCAGCACCATTTATTGAAAAGGCTATCACTATACATTCTCCATCAAATTGCTTTTTCTCCTTTGTCCAAGATCAGTTGACTCTATTTATGTAGACCTACTTCTGATTGTGTTCTATGGATCTGTTTGTCGGCGTTTTCACCAATTCCATACTGTTTTGATTACTGTAGATTTATAGCAAGACTTGAAGTTGGTAGTGTCGATCCTTTGGGGATTTTTCTACTTCAGCACAAGAACATGCATAGGTTCATGGAGGTAAAACCTCACAAAATGTGGAGCCCCGGGAGTTTTAAACTCTTAAGCTATTCCACACTCAGCTTCCAGCAACTTGAAGATTTCTATCAGTTGCTGACTCCAGTAAGCTGTTCCAATAAGCTGTGATTTCCTGAATTAGCTTGTCCCTCTAGTTTTTGGGGTCACGTACCCTATGACCTCACTTCTCTGGTCTAAGAAGAGTTGTTAATTTTCAGTTGCATCCGCATTTTTTATTGTAAGGATGAGAGTGGTGACTTCCAACTTCTTTTCATGTTGGAGTAGAAACCTAGTTTGATTTTTTTTGAGTAAATAACATATATGTGATGGTTAATATTATTTGTCAACTTGGCTGAGTCAAGGGGTGCTCAGATTAAACACTATTTCTGGGTGTGTTTGTGAGGGTGTTTGGGATGAGATTGGCATTTGAATCAATGGACCCAGTGTTGCCTCCTATCATCTGGGTGGGCATCATCCAATTATTTGAGGACCTGAACAAAACCAAAAGTGGAAAGATTGATCCTTTTTCCATTTTGCCTTTCTGCTTTAGCTGGCACATCAGCTTCTCCTGCTCCTAGATTGGGATCTATACCATTGACTCCCTTGGTTCTCAGGCATTTGGACAGACTGAAAGTACACCACTGCTTTCTGGGTCTCAAGCTTGCAAATGTCAGATCATGGGGGCTCTTAGCCTTCCTAACTGCACGAACCAGTTCCTCATAATACATCTCTATTGGTCATGTTTTTCTGGAGAACCCTTATACAATATTACAAAATTGTAAATGTACACATCAATGATTTTAGTATATTTATAGGGTTGTCTGTCACCAGAGTCCAGTTTTAGAACAATTTCTTTGCCTCCCCAAATCCCCTCCAGCCTCTTTGCAGTCAGTCCCTAATCCCTACTCACCATGCCTATACCTAAACACAAGAACAATTTGGAAAACAGACATCATTAAATTTAAATGTTTATTATATTGGGACTTTATACAATGGATCATTTTCTTTGGTGATAACTAGAAGAGAGATTGCATCATAGGGACTTTGTTTGGGGGAACTTAACCTATTAGCTGTTCTACTGCTCTCCTTGAAATGGTTTGCCTGTGCGAGTAAGTGGTATTGCTATAAAATCTTGTCTGGTAGATCAGGAGAACAAGAACTGAAAAAGCAAAACAAAACAACAATAACAACAAAAACTATGTGCTGCAGAAATGGTGATAAATGCTGAAATCACAGATAATGTTACCTGAAGCTAAGTATTATACCATCTTTATTCGTAAAGAAGTTTGGTTGGCGGGGCGCCTGGGTGGCTCAGTCGGTTGGGCGTCCGACTTCGGCTCAGGTCACGATCTCGCGGTATGTGAGTTCGAGCCCCGCGTCGGGCTCTGTGCTGACTGCTCAGAGCCTGGAGCCTGTTTCAGATTCTGTGTCTCCCTCTCTCTCTGATCCTCCCCCGTTCATGCTCTGTCTCTCTCTGTCTCAAAAATAAATAAATGTTAAAAAAAATTAAAAAAAAAAAAGTTTGGTTGGTAACATTGGAGAGACATTTCTCCAGCACCTGAAATGCCCTTCACAGTGTCCTTTATTTTAAAAGGGCTTGGGAAGAGTCATGTGAAAGTGAGCATAAGATTTTTACTGCACTTCTTTGATTTTTTTCTCTTATAGGAATTAGCATACATGTTTCTGAAAATTAAATCAGGAAAGTAGAGATATAGAGATAGACGTCTGAATTGGTTATTGATGCATGTGAGCAGATTACAGAAAGAGTGGTTTAAAACAACATACATTTGTTATATCACAGTCCTGTAGATTCCGAAGTCTAGAATAATGTGTGTGGGTTCTGTGCTCAGAATCTCCCAAGTCTGAAATCCAGGCATCAGCTTGCTGTGATGTGATTTCGTAGACGAAATGTTGGCTCTGTCTCTCATGAGGGGCTGCCCTCACCATCTCCCTCCTCTGGGGTCCAATTCCCTGATCTGATTTCCATCTCTCATGATTGTTTCCACTTACCCAGGTGGCTTAGGAGGAAGGCTAGATCTGTGGGGTCCCAGAACTGATCTCTGCCATCTCCTCCAGGAAGAGAATAGAAGGACAGAGGTCTTCATAAAGAAATGACCCCCATGAGGGCTGACATCCCCCAGCGAATGGAACAGAGGAGGAAACTATAGGGCAGTGGAGGTGCTAAAAGCCCAGATCACGGAAGCGGGACCCACTTCCCAGAAATGTCCCCATTTCCCATTGAAAGCCATCTTGAATGAGGGACTTGATCTGCTCAAAGCTGAGTCAGTCTGGTGAGCACTGGGGCTTTCAGAGTCTGCATCCTATGCTCATTGTTTACTAATGGGCTTCTTCCTTACCTAGGAACCTCCTTGGAATTTTTGTCTGAGATGCAGCTTCTTATCCCCATGGGATTTGAACAGGCACCACAGTGACTCTGATGTAGGTGATCTTCAGCCCCACAGCTGGTGCCCAAGGACTGGAGCCCTGTCTGCTGCATGATGTCACATTTCATATCCAACACCCCAGTGGTTCATGCTGTTTTCTAACTATTTACAGTTTCTAACTATTTACGTTCTCTATTTTACACGAGGAAAAGGTGCTCAAAGAGATAATTACATCATCCGCCAAAGTGTATGTGACGTGTGGTAAAGCTGGTTTTAGAATCCTGGACTGCTTTTTTAATTCTGTACTTTTATTGCTTTGGCACAGATTCGGGATAGGATGTGTTTGGAACTAGAGATCGCTAAAAGGTAGTTATTCCTGGTAAATGTTATTTATCAGCTTGACAAGTATTTACTGAACGTTTTCCCTGGCAGGCTCTTAATGGAGGCACTGCAGAGATGGGGTGAACAAGGCAGACAGAGCGCCCGCTGTCAGGAAAATAAAACCGCACAAGAGCCAGATCTATCTATCTATCTTTAGATATATATATATATCTGGATACTTTTTAATGTTTGAGAGAGAGAGAGAGAAAGCTCTCATACATGTGTGCATATGAGTGTGCATATGAGAGAGAGGGAGAGAGAGAATCTCAAGCAGGCCCCTCACTGTCAGCACAGAGCCTAGCTCGGGGCTTGGTCTCAAGAAAAATGAGATCATTACCTGAGCCTAAATCAAGAGTCAGGGGCTTAACTGACTGAGCCACCCAGGCACCCCAGGAGCCAGTTTCTTATAGATAATCACATAAGTACATTTTATTTGTGATTATGATAAGTATTATTTAATACTTTTTGTGTTCTGTGATCCTAATCTATGAGTCAGTGATTTAAAAGAGAATATAGGGGTATCTGGGTGGCTCAGTCACTTGAGCATACAACTTTGACTTAGGTCATGATCTCACGGCTCGTGGGTTCAAGCCCTGCGTCTGGCTCCCCCCATCAGGCTCCCCATGTCAGGCCCTGTGCTCACAGCTCAGAGCCTGAACCCTTCTTGGAATTCTCTGTCTCCTTCTTTCTCTATGCCCCTCCCTCGCTTGTGCTCTCTCTCAAAAATGAATAAATAAACATTTAAAAAAAAACTAAAGTGAATATAAATAACAGAACTATAGAACTGGGATAAAAGATTTGTCCCCAGAAAGGCCCTTCTGGTATATTTAACAGTGGAAATATCTACATTTGATCCAAAGTCCTCTGAAATTTACTAATTAATTTATTTTTAAGTTGAGCTTTTAAAACATTTTTTAAAACTTTTATTTAATTATTTTGAGAGAGAGAGCATGAGCAGGTGAGGGGCAGAGAGAGATGGGGAGAGAGAGAATCCCAAGCAGGCTCCAAGCTGTCAGCGCAGATCCAGATGTGGGGCCCAAACTCACAAACCATGAGATCATGACCTGAGCTGAAACCAGAAGTTGGACCCTTAACCACCTGGGCCACCCAGATGCCCCTTTAAGTTGAACTTTTAATTTCAGTGTCCCCTGAATTTCAGATGTGGGTTCTTGGAGGGTATGACTCCACAGGAAAGCTTGTAGCCAAGGACTGTGTGGTGTGTCTGCTGCCATCAAGTGATGAGGGAGTTTGGGAAAATCTCCTCATCTCTCTGGGCCTCAGTTTCCTTGTCTGTAAGATAAGGTTGTCATTCAACTTCTCCAAAGTCCCTTGCCGCTCAGTCTCTCTGAGAGCACGAGGGACTGAGGTGCCTGTTAAACGTGTCCTGAGGACTGTGGCTGAGACCTGACTTGGTCCCTTGTCTGTATGTCTCCTGCAGGAGCCCGGCTGAGCCCACACTGGAAACAGAGGACCGAGGGAGCCGACGGAAGACAGAAAATCAGCAGGTGTAGAGCATGAGAATGACCCAGAGAAGGACAAAGGTAATGGTGGAACGGTGGCTGCCCAAGGACCTGAGAATACGGGCAAGTGGAGCTCAGAACAATCTGGAGAAACTCAGGAACGCGTACAGTAGCATCCAACCCTGCAAGGAGCAGCCTGAGGCGAGCAGTGAGGACTGGGGGTGTAACGCACTCCACAGTGAACGGTGCACCCGCCAGGGAGCCCCACAGGAAGGACGGGGGTTGGTTTGCACTGCCGGGAAGCACCGTTTCTAAGGGTAGGATGGTGTGACCATGAGGCTCTGCCCCAGTCCCTGAGCTTCGACGTTGGAGCTGCCCTGACAGTGGATGGTCTCCAAGGAAGTGTGGGTTTGGAGGGATCAATGGCGTTTGGATCAGATTTGGAGATGTCCATTCTTACCACAAATCGTTTTGCCCTAAGGGGAGGAGGGGCCAGGGCAGGGGACCCTTGCATCTGAAGTCGTAATACTAATAATATTCTTCTGAATTTCTGGTCAGGAATGTGGAAGGCTTTACACATAATATCTGTTGACCAGTGGTTTTCTTGACTTTTGGTTGAGTGCTTCATTTTCCTGAGGCTGTGTTCAGAACTTGGAAATCAATACGATTTCCCGAGGAGGACAAAGCAGTGGGAGAACGATGCAAACACAATGTGGTAGCTCTCCTACACTGGGGTGTTGTGTTGTGACAGAGCAGAGGATTGGTGTGGGGGGCCAGGCCCAGGACATCTCTTCCCCATGACAGAGTGAGCCATTGAGAGGAATCCCCGAGGAGAACCCCGTCTTCATCAGAGCTCACCACAGGGCAGTGTCCTGGGACATGGAGAGGGTAGGGCAGCTTCCTCTCTGAGGGAGGGGATTCGCTACCTCTTGGGAGAAAGCAGGGGACCCCTGACTGGACATTTGTGACTGGAATGGAGTTGAGATGGTCAGAGATTGGCAGCAACTTGTATTTGATCAGTGAAAGGAAGTCCCTGAGGGCCTCCTCAGTGCTTGGCTCTGTGCTAGGAACCTCGAATACAGTGGTGAATAACACATTCTCCCAACTGTCCTGGGGCTCTCAGTCTAGTCAACAGGAAGTCATGAGAAGTGTAGTGCTGGTGGGTTCCTTGGAGGAAATGGCCAAAGCTGCTTGGCGATGACCTCGGTGATTGTCCTGGTCTGCCTGTGTGTTTTCCAACAGCTGGGTGACCTGTCCTGCCCAATGACCCAGGGCCTCAGCCAGATTTCAGCCTCCTGGGATACAACAAACACCTGGTTCTATGTTGGTCCAAACCAGTCAACACTGCCAAGGTCTCCAGAGGAAATGGCTGGTATCTGTAGCTACTACCCACTATGTCTTGGCCAGCTGGAGAAACAGAGGCAACTTCCCTAAGTCTTACAGGGTCATCCTCTCCATAATGACCAGTGATGACCCATCTCCTCTAAGTTAAATGCTTTCCAGATTTCAATATTCTTTCTTCTCATCAAAAATAATGTAAATATTGCCCATGTTCCTACAATTGTAGAAGTGGGCAATTTTATCCTCAAATTGTAGATCAAGAACTAAAGTAGGAGGGAGCAAAGCAAGTTTATGAGGAGAAGGAAGGGGCCTGGGGCTAAATTCCTTGCTTTCTGATTCCTCGTGGTTGATGAACACAATGACTTTTATACTCTTAGAAACAATAAAATAGTACCTCTGTTTTGCTCCTCTATGTACCCCATTCATTTCTCTCTTCTATAACAAATCTGCTTATCCAGACAACTTGGCACCTGAATTAGGTGAGCTCCATGAGTGCACTTACGGTGCCCCTGAGGGCAAAGCCAATTACACTGGGGGCTCCAGAGGGAAGTTATACATACCCTTCCCAAAGAGAGCCTAAAGATGACTATTCCCAGGTAGCCCTGGTTATCTGTAGATGAGAACATCTATATGTGACCTGCTATCTCTGAACTTACTTGCAGAAAATCAAAATGGTCTTGAGGAAGGAAATGGACAACCCCCAATATGCCCCAGGTAACTCTGAGGATTTCTGGGCTATGAATTTTTCTAGTGGCACCTGGAGACCTTAGATCCAGGGAGAAACAGAAAGTACTGCATACAACTATTCCATCCATTCAGCAATAGCAGAATATCCCTTTGAAACATATCATCTATGTTCACGTGGTGGTTGTGTAGGTCTCTATTTCTTACTCTCTCTCCTGTTGAGTAACCTACAGACAGTGGACACACATGAACTGACCCAACCCAGGGATTGTTGTAATCAGGTGTTCTCTCTCCTGCGTGGGTAAGACCCAGGTGAGATGCATATCAGCATTATGTCTGTTTGGCATCATCATGCTGGCAGGTTTTTTGATAGTGGAAATTGAAGAATAAATTCATGTTATATCACATGTTGAGAAAATGGTCCCTGTAGTCAGAATATCTAAGAGTCCATAAGGCCTCAGGAACTTTATTTACTTGGACACTCCATGTGAAAGTCAATGCAATGTAAGCAGAAGGGTTGAAGCCACTATTTGCTGTGTCCTGGGAGTCATAACTTTAACACACAGGGAGAGGTTAGTCTCCTCCTCCGTCACCTGCTTCTGAGGCCAGTACACAGAGTATCTGCTGTTCTGTCTCTCTCTACTCCTCATACAGGAGGAAAGATTTTTCCCTCCAAGGGGACAGCTACTTTGCTTTCTGCGACCACTCCCTTGCCTCCCATCAACACCAGCTAGGTAGCAAGCCATGGTATCTGATCCTCCTGGTTTCATCTTTTGTCATTCTTGCCCCACCTGGCACAGCATGGAGCTTCTGAAAGCTGAAAAGAAGGAAGTCCTCCAGGACACGCTGAATGAATGTGTTTTGACTCCTTCCATTGGCCAAGAAGGGCGTGGCTGCTACCAGCCTTACAGGGACGGCACATTCCCATCAGATGAACAGGAATTCAGCTCTGCTCTGGATGTAGCCTGTGAATGCTCCCATTCCAAAAGGGATGAAACTCCACCCGGTTCCCCAGGTAGTGTCCATAATCTTTGTTGCACACACCCTGTGCAGACCAAGAGATTTAATCCGCAGAAGTGGACCATGTACTCACAGTTTCCATCCAGGCTCTAGGATTGAGTTTGAAATAAGACATTCCATGAGTCAGTGAGCTTTGTTCGATTCATGTCTAAGCCATGGCACTTTTAGGTCTGAGCCACCGCCCATCGCTGCTCTCAAGCTGGTCCTGCCAGACTCCTATACCTCTCTACCCCAGGCACAGGAGGTGGCTATCAGACCTCCAAATTTTGGATTAATCTCTTATCTCTCTTGCCAGGCTCAGATTTCCATCCTTGAACCATGTTTCTGAACATATGGCCACCCAAGGCTGTGGGAAGCCTTTTCTGTATCATAGGAAGTGTCACGATCCAGGTTCACTGTCTCTACCTGGTCTGTCTCTTCCTTTTCTTCTTGTCTCAAGTCAGCTGAGAACCAGAACAGGACTACGTCTATCATACGTTGTATGTTTCTCTGCAGCAAGGCAGGGCCCTGGAACTTCCCGAGCCCATGAACAGCCCCAGGTTCTCTGCAGCTTTGAAGATTATTTTGATTTGATGGTGTATAGATTCCAGTCGTCAGTTTAATCTCAATGGCTGATTCCTCAAAACCAATAACCTTCGGCATTTCAGATGCAAAAAGCCTGAATATTGCAGCAATGCTCTAGGAAGCAGCCAGGTCCTTCCCCAGGATCTCTGGGAAAAGGGATACATTTTCTGTGTGTGTAGATCTGTCTTAGGATATTGTGATGACGGTCTGTCATATCAGGGACATTTATTTGCTCAAGAAATCAATCCCAGTGATTTTTTCCAGGGCTCTACTGAATCCCTCCTGAATGACTTATCTCACAATTACCTGTTATTACTCTGCTTATATTTCTGTCCTGTGCTACATGAGTGAGCATTTGTGGAGAGGAATCTGCTTAATGGAACTCTTTCTCCAGCTTATTTGCAGAAAACAAAATTGATCACAAGGGGCTTACCAGCAAGCTGTGTGTGGGAACCCATTCAGTCCTCACAGGGACACTCCCCACAGGTATGCATGTCCTATGAGAGCAGAGAGTGCTGAGACTCAGCAAGGTCACTCCACTTTCCCAAGACCCCCGGTAAGTGCGCAGTGGGACATCAGACCCTCACCAGCTCAGGCTCTGTCCTCTGCTCTCCACTCGGTCCTGTCAGGGGCTAAATGAGGATGGTGCTCACCCTTTCCTCTTTGCTTTTGTACCAAATTATTTGAAACAGTTATAAATGTAAAGAGAACAGTTGTGAGATGCCCCAAAGACCCCTGTGACCCTGCAGGAGTGCCAGCTCCTACCCTGTCAGTGCACTTTGTGGTGTGAGCAGAGCCAGGGCTCATCCAGCCCCTCCAGGAGCTCAAGGTCTCCAGGAGACGCTCCATGAAAAGCGATCAGGGCTGAGAGGTCCCAGACGATTTGTGTTCTCACTAGGGGTCCCATGGTGGCTCTTCACTTGGCTGCCTGGCACCCCGGTAACCCTGCAGAGCTCTGTGTCAGAGACACTGACAGCCAGGTCTGGGTTTCCATGGGGGCAGGGATGGGACAGGTTAAGACGCGTCTCAGGAGGGTGATGTGTGTGACATGGCCTTGCATTAAGCCTGGGCCATGAGAGGCTATGAGGATGGGCGGAGATGAATGAAGGCAGCGTCTCCATTATGCACAGCCCGTCCCTGGTGCAGGTTCTGGTGGGAACATGGGAACAGTGTGTGTGGGCTGTGATTTCCACAGGGGAGCTGCAGGAGTGCTGCCGTGCCCCATCCTCCCTGCACAGGGACCAGCCTTGGAGAAACAGCTGAATCACAACCTACATTCCAAACTCATCTTTTATCCAGGGATTTTCCCCACCTGCCAAACTAATTATATTGGGCAGTACTTCAGAAGTTTGATAAAATGTTTTCCCTTTTCTCCTGCAAGTGCATGAGTATTGTAAGCATAGATTTAATACTGCCTGGTAGTTGAGAAAAGAGCAATAAAATGCCATGAGGAAATTAGGAGTGATAATTTTGAACATTCTTAGACCTTCATTCACAGTAACAATGAGACTGGGAAATGCATCTGAGAAAGAAGGATCTTTATCACACAGGCCTTCCCAGGATAAGGGCAGCTGAATATCTCAACACATACTTCCAAGCTTAGGGATTACCCAAGAGAGTCAGGAACACCGCTCATTACCTGGCCCCTAAATAGCCAGGGGCCGGAGAATACTGTGGACTCCAGCTGGTTGGCATTGAGCCAGGTGTGGGAGCCAGAGGCCCCAGAGGGGTCAGCACAGCCCATGCACTTAGAGGAGAGGACAGCAGGGAGGGCTTTTCAGGAGGGAACCCAGGTGAATGATGGCAGAAAGAGAGTGGGGATAGCTCAGAATGTGCCTGAGGCCTGCTGAGGACAGCTTGGGCTCCTGGGATTGGTAGGAAGGTGGCAAGATGTGGAGCGCCAGAGGAGGGGCTCTGGGGGAGGCACAGTCACCACTGCAAGGGGGCAGACCTGGGTGAAGGTAGCATCCTGTGGAGGCTTGTGGTGAAGAGAAAGAATGAAGCGACTGGTAGATGTGAAAGGTACTACTGGGAGAAGACACGATCCTAAGAGCAGAAGGCACACCCTGCCTCTCCTCAGACCTTTACATCTGTTAGAATGACTGCACCAAAGGAGGGATCCAGACACTGGTGTCCGCTAAGCCACTCAAAGCACTCACTCGTTCCTACAGGGAACTTTGTTGCTCCTTCCAGAAAGCCCAGACACGTGAAAGGGAAAGTGGCATAGCAGACATGTATTCCAAGGTAACAGAAACAGAAACAGTCAAAGATTTCAGCTTACAGCCATCACAAAACCCAGGAAAACTATAAAAAATGACATTCCGGCCTGAATTTAATGTACCTAATGAAGCATTTGTAGATATGAAGAATATGAACTGTCACTCAAGAAACACACAACTCAAGGGGCACCTGGGTTGGCTAAGTCAGTTGAGTGTCTGACTTGGGCTGAGGTCATGATATCATGGCTCACGAAGTCAAGCCCCACATCGGGATCGCAGCTGTCAGCACAGAGCCTGCTTTGGATCCTCTGTCTTCTTCTCCCTGGCCCTTCCCCACCTGTACTCTCTCTAAAATAAGTAAAACATTTAAAAACAAAAAAAAAAGTTCTTCTTTTAAAAAAAACCACAACTTAAAAGAGAAATGGGCAAGAAATAAGAAATGAGAAACCAGAATTAGTAGAACTAGGAAAACCCTGAAGAAAGGAAATTCTCTGATAAAGAGGCTGATCGACAAGGTTCATAAGGGCAACATTTGTCCCAAATCATAGGAAACACTGAGTACAGAAATGAAAGCATCAAACAGAATGGAAATGAATAAAAGATATTGAGAAAGGAGCAGAGAGGGAGTCACAGATGCCTGGGAGAGACAGAGGGGAAGAGACAATGCTAAGACCCATGCTCACAGATATAAATTTTGTTTATTTTTTAATGTTTTGGTTTTTTTTTAATTTTTTTTTTAACGTTTATTTATTTTTGAGACAGAGAGAGACAGAGCATGAGCAGGGGAGGGTCAGAGAGAGAGGGAGACACAGAATCTGAAGCAGGCTCCAGGCTCTGAGCTGTCAGCACAGAGCCTGACGCGGGGCTCGAACTCACGGACCGTGAGATCATGACCTGAGCCGAAGTCGGCCGCTTAACCGACTGAGCCACCCAGGCGCCCCTTTAATGTTTATTTTTGAGGGAGAATGAGAACATGCATGGGGGAAGGCCAGAGGGAGGGGGACAGAGGATATGAAGTGGGCTTTGTGCTAAGCAGGCTCTGTGCTGGCAGTAGACGCCTCGAATCGAGGTTCGAATCACGAATGGGGAGATCATTAACTGAGCCAAAGGTTGACGCTTAACTGACTGAGCCACCCAGGCACCCTAGAACTAATAGATTTTCGAGAAAAAGAGCAAAACCTCTGATGCTGCATACGCCTTCCCCACCACCAAAAGAAGCCAATTTACATCCCATGGAGAGAAAACCAATTTACAGTCTACATCCCGACCAAACATACAAAGCAAGGCAATATATTTTAATGCACATCCAGACACACATATGTACTCTTGCCCGTAGGGGAAAGGAATATAGCCTAAAAGATACAGAGACTCAGCATTAAATACCAGAAGAGAACCAAGAACATTTACATCACGATGGTGATGGATTGGAGCCCTGAAGGAAACGTAATTCACCAGTCCCCAGTGATTGTCAAAATAAACACTTTAATGATATAGAACGGGGAGGGAGTGTTCTTTTCCACAGCACAATGCCAGCAAATACACATACACAAGGATGATACAACTAGAGTTTTTCCAACATACAAACAGATACGGTTGTGACACACTGCAGGGATCACTAAAAGATGGTAACATTGTAGAGACAGACTTTACAGAGAGCATCTTCGCACATTCTCAGATGTCACACCCAAACAGAAGACCATGAACGATCTGATAGGCCCCCCCATAGAAGGCAACCACTGCTGCTCTCACAATGATGGTGATGGCAGACTGGACGCTCTGGGTCTCTGGGTGGGCGGAGCTGGGACACACACAGCATTAACTAGGGAACGCCCCGGGAAAAGGGTTAGCCTGAATTTAATCAGGAGGAAGTGATCAGACACCTTCAGGATGTAGACCATCAAGCCAGACATCTGGCCTGTCCCCTACAGACAAGGAAGCGTCACCACCACCAGAGACAGCCACAGAAAGGTGAGGAGATGTTTGGGGTTCGAAAGGACTACACAATTACGATAGCACAATCTTCTGAGTCCTTTGGAACCCAAGATATCTCTTCTCCTTTTTGTCGTCTTATTTGTGCTGTGGACACTGGCTGTTTGAAGAAAGACAGGCCCGATGTCTTGTTCGATGGTCGAAATTCTGCAGTTGTCTGATCCCTACCTCGTGCTCAGATTCAGGCTAAGCCTCTTCAGCAAGAACGCTGCGTAGTTAATGCTGTCTGCTCCTGGCACAGCCCAGCCGGTGGCCCAGAATGTCCAGGTTGACATGGGGTCTATTGCCACGTTGCTCCAGCCTCCGCTTATCCGCAGGATGGAATGGAGAGGAGCCAGACCGAAGGTGTCTCACAAGGGCGTGTGGTCTGGGCATTGGTTGCCTCGGCGACTTATCACGACTGGAGTCAGAAGAGCAAGAGTTCCTCTCATCAAACCAGACTTTTGCAGTAAAAATCCCAGAGAGTGGCTTGTGATCGAGATGTCGATTCTCAGCAAAGGATCCCTCGCATGTTCTGTTTGGGCTTTAGCTTGATTTGCTGCTTTAGAGTTCTTTTCAGCAAGTGGAGAATGATGGGGTTTTATGATGGGGTTTCGTTTCAATGAGGAGTATCTTTTCTTAGTTCCTGGAGTCCTTGGTATCTGAGACAGAGAGTGAGAGAGAGGCAGAGGAATCAAATGTGAGTTTTGTTCAGGTCCTGCTGACGGCTGAGCCTGGAGGGATGGCTCCGTGGTGACAGAGGCCAGGGGCGAGCTGAGCCCCCGTGCAGAGAAGGAGCTGAAGGGGGGTCTGCAGGCAGGCTGAGGGGGAGAGTGAGAGCCACAAGTCTGAAGCAATAGCCCCCTCAATTGCATCCAGCCTACACTGTAGGATGCAGGGACCCCTGTGCTCCCCGCAGCAGGCGCCTGGTGGCATCCCAGCTCAAGGCTGCCCTGAGCTGTTGCCAGGTCCCGACCATCCCTCCCTCAGCAGCCACCTCACCCTGGAACCCCCTTCATCAGAAGCAAAGTGATGGCTTTCTCATGTCTCCCACGGAGGGATGTGCTTAGCCCCCAACACACACGTTCAGAAACAGACTGCTGAAGGAAGGAGGGGGCCCTCTACAGACAAACACACCCCTTCTCACCCTGCCCTGGTCTTCTGAAGGGGGAGGCCAGGCTATGGAACGAGCCCCAGGATGTGAGATGCAACAGGGGCCTCAGACTATGTCCCAGTTCAGTCCTGCCGTGTGCAGATGAGGAACCGTGGGCCAAGGGGCTGATAAGGACCACCTGTAGCCGTGTGACCTGTGCCTGACACCCTGGAACTGAAACCCAGGCTTCGGGCCCTTCCCATCCATGTGGGGGTCGGGAGACGAAAGCCTCCGATACGGGGGTGCGGGTAGGCAGTAGATGCTGTTGGCCGCTTGGCTGGACGGAATTAAGACTTTGCACAGAAATCCTGCCCCAAAGGGGCTGAAAAGAACCCCAAAGGGAGAAACTCCAAGGGGAATGACGAAAAGAGCGGGGAGTGTACCCAGGGCCTCACCCCTTTTTGCTCAGGGACCCCAACAGCCCCTGCAGGGCACCTCATGCCAGGATACACCTGAGGGAACATCTAGGAATATTCTCAGTGGAGACACTCGGAACTCCGCAGAGAAAATGGAAGAGCCTTCCTTTTAGTCGTCTAGGTTCTCCTCGCATGTTTCCCAAACTGTCCCTGAGGAGAGAGTCTCTCGGTGTTGACACTAATGTAAACCAGGGCCTGCAAAGGACAGAGGCAGACCTAAGCTTCTTTACTGAGGTTTTATATGAGGAGAAAATTTGATTAAAACATTTCCTTTCCATCTGCAGTGCACCTGTCAGGAGACTGGGAAACGCATTTAGTGAAGAGTCAACCGTGATTTTCATCGCACGAGGAGGAAAAAGAGCCCTGAATTCCATTACTGGTAATCAGGGAAGGGAGTGTTGTTCTTACACTGGGTTTCTAGGCAACATTTCTTTCTTACTGCATCCTATAGTATAAAAATTGTGAGACACTTGGATGCAGAAGAGGGAGTATTCATCGAATTCATTCATGTGTCTTTGTCCTCTTCTTTCTCTGGGCTCTATTGAGGGAGGAATGTCAACTCCATCAGGGGCTGATACTCAGCTTGTCCACAAAATGAGTGACACACACACGGGATCCTTCTATATGGCTTATGAACATCCTATAGATCCACAGTCCTTCTGATTCCCAGGTGCATACCAGCAGAGCTTTAAAACATCTCCCGTTACCCACACCCCAGCCCAGAATGTTGAAATCAAAATCTCAAGGTATTGGGTGGTGGCATTCACGTGAGTTCAAAGCTCAGTCAGTGTTTCTTTCACGACAGTGTGATTTAGAACTATTAGCTAAGCTACTGTGTTTCAGACCGACCACGGTGTTCTTGTCCTCATCTCTGCCACCATGACGATACCGGCCCTCAAGATTTTGGTCTTCCTTCGGACACCCTCCCATGAATCCCCGTTCTCAGCTGGACTTGTATGAGGCACAGATTGTCTCGTGTTCCCCTGGATCTCGCGGGGACTTCACACAGCTGCCCAAAGTTAATTCAGTCAATGCTCGCGAATGTGCTCTGGCCGGAGACTCAACTCAGTTCCTTTCGGTGGATCCTTTTATGAACCAGCTGAGCATGTAAACACGGTAACGGCAGTGAAAAGGGAAGACAGGTGGATGCCTGAACATCTCATGTCTGTGCAGGTTGGAAACCTGGCCTCTGCATCTGTGTTTGGCCAGTGTCCCTGTAGAGTGCCATGTCTGTGTCCACCTGATGCCAGCTCTCTTGAGGTCCCAAGGTATGGACACTGAGTCCTGGAAACCCCAAAACACATTATCACAGGCCTGCTCACCTGGGGCCGAGGACAAACCTGACCCCAGGCAGGCCGTGTGGCAGTCCCAGAGGTGACCCATGTGGTCGTGTAGTTTTTGTCGGGGTGCTCTTTCTCCTCAGTTTTAACACTTCTTATTCACATGGAGAAGCTGAGGGGTAAGTGTCGTCCTAGGTCGTGTTCCCGGAAACACCCCAGAGGAGAAGCCATGTGCAAGAGACATTAAGACGATGTTCTTGATGGGGCATCTAGGTTCAGTCGGTTAAGCATCTGACTCTTGGTTTTGGCTCAGGCCACGAGCCCACAGTTTGAGGGTTCAAGCCCTGCATCTGGCTCTGTGCTGTCAGTTCAGAGCCTGGAGCCTGCTTGGGATTCCCTCCCACTCTCATTGCCCCTCCCCGACTCGTGCTGTCCCTGTCTCTCTCAAAATAAATAACTTTAAAACAAAAATTAAGAAAAAAAAAAAAAAAGACAATGCTCTGGGAGAAAGAGGTCATGGAGCTGGGGAAGCAAGGAAGGAAGTCAAAGAAGTCACGAAAGTGGGTGCCTTGTGCCAGAGTGCCATGTGTTTCGTGACACGTGTAAATGATGCTGGTCTGCTGAGGGGGGGCCATGGGGCCTAATTCTCCGCAGCCGTGAGGGCATGGGAGAGGGAATCCCAGGACAGCCCCCGTGGGGACACAGCACAGCTCACATGCCACAGCTGATGGAGATGGGAGGGCCCCCCAAGGTGGCAGTCCCCTGTGGCAAACAGAGACAGGACCAGACAGAGGCAGGACCAGACAGAGGCAGCGGCAGCTGGGGGAGGGACCAGAGGAGGAAGAGAAAAACAGTTTGGGGTGTGGGCGGAGCTATAATCTAACAGAGCAACAGGAATCCATACCCCAAGAGCCACGGACGCCATTACCTCTGTGCCCTAAGCTTGAAGGCCACGGAATCTGCACGCGAGTCTGCCATCGCCGAACTGCACTTTTCTCTTGATCATCTTCTGTTTCATCACCACCAGGGCATTAACGTGGCCAAAGACTTGACCTGCACACTGGTTGGCCACCGAGCCCTCAGCAGCGTCACCCTCCAGCTTGGGAGGGTTCTTCACACCCATGGAAGCTTCCAAACCCTGCTCTGAAAATAAAAGCACATCAACAGGATACACTGTTAGTCATGATCTTCCTGTGACCAAATCCTCTACCTACGCTGACATCGAATAAGGACGGTGGGCAGGACGAGAAAGGCCATCGGGAAGTTCACGTGTGAGGGGCGCCGAGGGACACGCTTTGATTACAGCCTCTGTTGTTGACCTCTCTCACGCTACCCTGTAAGGATAAGAGCACGAGGAGGGCAACATGCCCCCAGCGCCAATGTGAAATTGAGAAAAGTAGAATTGGTCAAAACACACAGTTCTGACAAAGAACAGACAAAGGCCAGGAGATGGTGCTCAAAAGAGACTGTCCTATTCAAGGGAGGAGTCAAAGTTGAAGGCAAGCCTTTTGAGAGTCGCTGGCGAAACCAAAGCTGGGGAATTTACAGAACACACCCCAATATTTGATATATTTCATATATGTACACTATGCAGAGCATACACACCGAATATACATAATGTGTGTGACATAAGACAAATATGTGTGTCTATAAGCACATTCTTATCTAATTGAGTAAATGGGCAGTTAAGGGTTGGGGGACATCGAGCATAAAGTTCTAAACACTCTTCGGTCAGTTGCAAGTGGAAAATATAGACAAATTTGAGAAGGATGAGAAGAGTTGTGGCAAGAAACAGGTGACCTTTTAAGCACCAGGGAAGAATTACAGGGCAGATCAGGCTGAGAATCAAACAGAGTAAAACCACCTGCCCCAGAGTGATAGTTTGTCATCCCCCAAATTCATCTGTGGAAACCCAATTCGCAATGTGATGCTGGGTGGGGTGGGCCTATGGGAGGCAGATCCCCCCAAGAAAGGGATCTGTGCCCTATGAAAGTGACCCCACAGAGCTCCCTCACCCCTCCACCCTGTGAGGACAGAGCAAGAAGGCGGCCACACATCACCAGGAAGGAGGTACCACCAGGCGCCCAATGTGCCACTGTTTGATTTTGGTTCTACTCAGCCTCCAGAACGGGAGACACAAATCTCTGCTCTAAGTCACCCGGTCTATGGCAGTTTTGTTATCACAGCCTGAATGGACTAAGAAACCCTACTTGGACAAAAGTCTGGCATGGAGCCCTGTTTCCTGCTGAGGCCTGTGTGGAAGGTGAGCCACAGAGAGGGACTGAGCCAGCAGGAGAGTCTGGGCCGGGACCACGGGAGTCAGGGAGAAGTGGCAGAGAGGCAAGAGGGAGAAGACAGTAAGAACCTCCTGTCCTAAGCCAACTGTCAGGGCTGTGCTTCCCTGAACTCCCACTGAGGCGTCCTCTGGAGCATCTCCACGGGGCGACAGGGCTGCGCCCTCGTCCCCTCACTTGGGACCTGTGTCTCCTCTTTTCACAGATGAAGTCGGTGCCTGAAGGAGGAGACCCAGGCTCCAGGAGGGGACACCAAGGGTGGGAGGGTAAAGACGACACAACCCAGGGGAACACTGAAACGCTCGGTCTTCATGAAATCTGAGCTGACGCGGATCCTGATGACAAAGAAGCTGGGGACGTGCTCGTGGAGATGAGGGGGGACAAGAGGAACTAGATGAAGTATTGGAGAACAGAGTGTGCACTTTAGGAAACTGGCCCCTTATAGTTGCAGGGAAGGGAAACCAGGCAAATGCATGGGAAACTGTCGTGGGGCCAGTATTTCCACTGTTACTGTGAGCGCCTAACAGGGAATATTGGCTGCCTGATGGATGTTGAAGGAGAGAAAACACTGGCCCACAAGCCTTGCTGAGAGAGTCCGGGAAGATGGGGTCCAGCGAAAGCGGAGCCAGTTAAGAACAGCTCTAGCACACGTGAAACAATGCCACGGAACCATTTTCCAAGTGTTGAGACACCACAAAGACACAAGAATTACGCATTACAGATTCACCGATGTTCTCAAGCCATTTTGCTCACTCGGGCCCCTGGAGATTATGTAGCTTCATGCTCCCAGCATTGATGGGATGGAGATCCCATTTTCAATGGTTTCAGATGAAGGGTCTGAGGGGGACATACATGAGATGATGAATAACTTGGCCAGTAAACAGCCGGGAGGCTGCAACCCCGGCACCTGGGCAGACAGAGCTGACCCTCAGCCCCAAGCTCTTTGGAGCTGGAGCGTTGTGAGTTTGGAGCTGGGCAAAGCATGCCTGCAAGAGGCCCCATTGCTGCCCCCGCCCACAACCCTGTGACTAGAGCTTCCTACTCCCCCCGCACCTCTCACCTTGGAAGAGCGGCCGTTGGCTCCCAGAAACCATCATGGCTGCCAGTCTCCTGATGGCGGGGGAGGGGCGGAGCCTGGCTCTGCGGTCACCACAAGCCAACTGCTGGTCCGGCTGCCCTGGCATGGAATTGGCCACCTGGGTATTGGACTGTGGTGGTACTTGTGAAGCTTGCACCTCCGGCCTTGGGAAAGTCAAGTTTCCACTCGATGGCCCTTGGGGACCGGGCACCTGCATCGGGGCTGAAGCAAGAAGACACTTCAATGGACAAACCCCAGTTTTCTTAACTCAGCACTGCCAGAACTTCCATTTGTGATGTCCTCCCGCCCCGTCCCCCACCGTCTGTGAGACCAGCCAGTGAGCAGGTACAAAGGCAGACATCATGGATACGAAGGCGATGTCACCGTTGTGTCTATGTCTGGGCATGCTGAGATGGCAAGTGTCCAGGATGCAAAGTCCCTGAAGGGAAGGTCACCCCCTGGAGTCCAGACGGCTTTGCATGGGAGGCGAGCTCATGCCTATTACTCTGTAGTAGTACCCTTCGTCCTACAGCCTAGAGAGAAGGTTCTAGAAAGGCCTCAGGGCAGAACGAGAAAGAATTGCTGATATGTGCCCCAAAAGAAAAAAGAAGAGGGGGAGAATTTGGCCTCAAGGCTTCAGATGCCTGTTTCTCCCTGGCTGGTCCCAGTGCAGGGAGGCTGGGGCAGGGCAGCCCTCCTGGGGCGCCCCCTGTGGCAATCACAGCCCACACACACTGTTCCCACGTTCCCACCAGAACCTGCACCGGGGACGGGCTGTGCATAATGGAGAGGCGGCCTTCATTCATCTCCGCCCATCCTCATAGCCTCTCATGACCCAGGCTTAATGCAAGGCCATGTCACACACATCACCCTCCTGAGACGCGTCTTAACCTGTCCCATCCCTGCCCCCATGGAAACCCAGACCTGGCTGTCAGTGTCTCTGACACAGAGCTCTGCAGGGTTACCGGCGTGCCAGGCAGCCAAGTGAAGAGCCACCATGGGACCCCTAGTGAGAACAGAAATCGTCTGGGACCTCTCAGCCCTGATTGTTTTCATGGAGCGTCTCCTGGAGACCTTGAGCTCCTGGAGGGGCTGGATGAGCCCTGGCTCTGCTCACACCACAAAGTGCACTGACAGGGTAGGAGCTGGCACTCCTGCAGGGTCACAGGGGTCGTTGGGGCGTGTAGCAACTGTTCTCTTTGCATTTACGACTGTTTCAGATCATTTGGGTAGAACTGGGTGCTCTGGTACACAGGGAGGCGGGCGCCCCAGGAGAAACAACTAGCAGCTCAGCAACGATTTAACAGATGCAGCCAATGTGGAGCTGACCACAAACCTGTGTGGAAAGCCAGGGAGTTTGTAGGAAGCCACACAAGAAATACAATTGGCAGCAGAATTGCACAAGTAGCAGAGGTCTCCTTTTGGAACAAAACAAAATCAGGAAAAAACAAAGGAGGACTGTCACCCAGCTGTCTCTGGGTAAGACAGTGGTGGCTGAGATTCTGAACACTTTTTTCCATTTTCTCCATTTCTCCTCTCGAGGTTCACTTGGTACCAACAGCCTGCATGTTGGATGGGGCCGGGGGACAGAGGGCAGCCTGGGACAGAAGGAAGGAAAGGGCTCTGAGCCACAGGATGCCTTTTAAAGAGTGAATCCGAGAGCAGAGTTCAAACCGGTACGAGCCTACAGGGCCTGTTGGCAGGGATGCAACTCTCAGCCAATTCAGGTTGTTGAAGACACAGAGGACAGGCTTCCTGGGGCCCCAGCAGGAACTTCGTGCCCCTCACAAGAACGGGACTCACCATCTACATCCACGCCCAAGAAGACTTCCTGTTTATCAAAGGTGAATGAGGCACTCCTATACGGCCTATAAGTGTCTGACAGGTCATGGCCAACGGAAGGAGTCAAATGACATTCCCCCACTGAGTCCTGTGGGACTTCATCCTCTGGGGCCACTGGCAGCTCCCTGCAGAGCCTGGTGTTGCTGGGAAGACGAGACATGCAGAAAGAAGGTTTAGTCCACATGCAGTGCCAGCTTGTTTTGAGGGCAGGGCGGAGGGACGGGTCACAGAACACAAGCGGGATCCCCACAAAGGGAAATGAAGCAGTCTGCCTGCAGCTGGGGCCACAGTGTGGGTGCACCCGGGATAGGTGCGGGGGGGGGGGGGCGGGGACGGGCAGGTGCTCAGGGGATGGCCAGAGCGCCAGTTTATGGGGCAAGAGTCGGAACCACCCCAGGGCACAACAGTCGTGACCCACAGCACACCAGAAGACGATAAAGCAGCATCAACACTTTGGCATACACTGTTTGGAGATTTACACAAAGCACCAAGAGAACCCCAGGCTAAGGCAGCATTCTAGACTCCTGGATATCTCGTGGGCTCAAGGCCGACGTGTCTAAATACTGAGACGTGAAAACTGTTTTCCTAAAACCATCCTTGCTGTGAATGCCCGCCAATGTGGTAATGGCAACCGGCAGAGAGAGCTGTGCATCTTACGCGGGACCTAATACGAGGAGAGACCGGGAGAGTGCAAGGCATCCTGGGACTGTTTAGTCCACCTGCGTCAGTGGACTGCAGATACTCCATTTGAGAGGGATTAATAACAGCGCCTATGCAAGTACCACATGACACAGAGGACCTTGCTGAAGGACCACCTTGTGGGGGTCGGAAGGGATGAAATAGGTGCATTTAGCACTTTCTAGATTGGCCTAGATCTGAGATCCCCAGATGTCACCACTGAATTAAAGCCCATGATTCTTCAGAGTTACCTGGGGCATGTCGGGTCCTGGTCTTCTTCATCGCAAAGATCATTATGATTGTCTACAAGTAAATACAGACCGGCCAGTCACATAAACAGAGCAGCACTTGGACATGAAAATTAAGTGTCCCATGCAACTAGCACACGGGCACTAATGTCCTTAGTTGGGCAGCAGGGCATTGAGGGAAATAATCCAGGAGGCCTCACAAAGTGTCTTGGGAATGTGCCTTGGCTAGCTTTCCTAAAGCATCGGGCAGGATTTCCCTGATCTGGTAGAGCCCCATCTCAACAGTCTGTCTGCAGAGGTCAACCTCTCTTTTACCGCAGATTCTGGTGAACGGCTTACCTGCATTCTCAAAACTTACTGCGACCTTCTCTCACTAGCTTCCGTCATGACATACTCTAGGTGGCAGGGTTTTAGGGAATTTCTACAGAGGCCAGACTGATGCACGGAATCTGCAGACCCTCAAATCAAAGGAAATCTTTTGTCCGTGATCCCTTTTGCTACACAGGCACATGGGCCATGCACGGGGTGGGGCCATGCACGGGGTGGGGCCATGCCGGGGCTCAGCTATGCTTCAGGGAAACGTACAAGCAAGCTGACGGTAGAGGTGGTTATGTCCTGACACTCAGACGACGACTTAGGGAAGACAACCAACACAGAGGACACGGACACTGGGGACCAGAGCAGTGAAACCAGGGAAACAACAAACCCAAAGACATGGGTAAGGCTGACATTGTCTTGACAGGCACAAAACTTCAAGGAACATTGTTTGGGATGAAAGTGAGAGGATGGCAGTTGAGGAGAGACATTGTGTGGAAATCAGGAACAAGACAGACTCCTCTGCGTGTGCCTCACAGATGAGTGTGAGTTTGTCACACCCGCCCTGACCCCAATGTCCTGACTTGTGTCAGGAGCCACAGGCATGGCCTGAGATGAGGAACACAGGGCAGGGCCCTGATGCATCTGATGTCTGCGCTTAGAAGTCTATCCTAGAGCCTGACTCAGATCCATATGTCTACGGGGCTGAAACACCTGGATAACAAATTCCAACACAAGCAGAGTAGGGATACCAAACTATGGGGTCGACCTGGGAGTCCAGTTGGAGCTTTATCACCTTCGCAGTGGAGGACTCACTAGCTACTTCCAGAGCAGGACAGACATCCAGATCCTCATATGAGTTGATGTTGGCCCTCCTGTGTGTCCAGGGGGAATCAGATGGGTCAGGAAGAGCTGAGTAAGTCAAATAGCATTCATCCAGTGAGTCCTGTTGGACATCCTGCTCTGCACTCTCCGGCAGCTCCCTGCCGAGCCTGGTGGGGAGGGGAGATCTGAAGATTAAAACAGGAAAAGTAGACACCACAGCATCTTACTGGTTTTCACGGGAAGCCGAGAAGTGTAGTCATAACGTAGGGGCAACCCCATTATTGACAGGGAAAACTATCCTCCTGTTTCAGGGGCACAGTGTGGATGCTATGGGGGCAGGAGAGGAAGAGAGGGAGAGACAGGGAGACACACACACAAACAGAACAGAGGTGTTCAGGGCACTGGCCACAGAACCAACTTCTGTGCACCAAACTGAACTACTGTGGAATGGATGTCATGACTCACAGCACACATGGAGAATCCTAAACATGAGTTCAACCCTTTTGCATCAATTTTGTTGATATACATTCAGTGGCTAAGTGAACACATGTTAAAAGGCATCATCCACATGGAGAGATTTGTGTCTTCAAGGACTCTTTCTCTTACTATCGTGACATCATGTGAGGTTTTTTGATTTTTTTGCAGTTATCCATTTGCTACAGCAGATCCTCCAAGAGGTAACACAAGAGTGACAGAAGTAGACACATCTGTCACTCTGGTGTTTCCCAAAGGAGAGATCAGGGCAATACAGAGCACCTCAGGGAGTGACAATTCACCTACTTCAACTGACTGCCGGTTATCGAAATTGAGGGATCATTAAAGGAACTTATCCACATAATACATGAAGACACACGTCATGGCCAAAAAACATATTCTGAGACTGGAGAATGGATGAAATAGGTAAATTTGGTGGTTTCTGTTTTTCCTTTGAAATGTAGAGTTGAACCACTGAAATAACAACCCATGATTCTTACCTGGCGCATGTCAGGTCTTGGTCTGGTTCCTCCTCTTGATGGGTCTGATTTTCTGCAAATAAATACAGACGGGGCCAGTCACATTAAACAGATCCCTGCTTGCACATTAGTAACCCAGTGTTCGGTGCCACCCGGGGACTCAGCTATGCTCAATGAGAGCACAGGTTGAGTGAGAAGGATATTTCAGGGTGCCTCGGATAGTGTGACGACTGGCTTGATTTCCTGGCCTGAGCCATTGGGAGAAATTTGCTTTCTCCAAGAGATCATCATCACAATTTCCTCTGTTTTGAGTCTGTGCAAACACTTTCAGTTCTCTTTTTCACACAGATTCTGGGGACCTGGCCTCTCTACTTTCTAAAAGGATTACCGCAGTTTTCAGCCTTCTCTCGTGAGATACCTGGTTGGAGCTACACAGAAACCTTGGCGCAATTCCTGTTGATGAGGGAATGCCAACGCACAGCTCTACTCCTGGAAACACGCAAACGAGCTAACAGTAGAGGCACATAGGGTGGGTTTTCAGATGAGGCTTAGGAAGACAAGCCAAAGCAAAGAGATAGAGAATGAGGCTAAGAGCAGGAAAGCCAAGGTTACATCTTTAACCCTGGACAAGGATTCCGACTGACTGTGGCAGGCTTGGATTCTTAAAGGACCTGGCTCAGAGATGAAATGGGGAGCATGAAAGGTGAGAAGAGGCTTTGCATCCAAGGTCTGACAGACACCTTCTAAGGTCGTGTTGCTGAGGCGAGTTGTACTTGTCATGCCGCCCTTGGGTCCAGTGACCTGACAGTGAAGCCCAGGGGACATGGGCATGTCCTGGGAGTAGGAAGGGAGAAGAGTTCCCTGACCCACATGATGTCTGTGCTTGAAACTCCATCCATCCTGGAGCCTGGCTCAGATCCAGATGTGTGTACAGGGCCTGCACACAGGGAGGAGCTCTCTCAGCACAGCACAGGTGTGGGGCACAAACACCAGGAGATGTACGGGGCAGTCCAGCTGGAGCTTGATCACCCTGACAGTGGAGTACTCACTGGCCATTTCCAGAGCAGAAGAGACTTCCAGTTCCTCAGGGAAGAAGATGGTGGTGCTCCTGTAAGGCCAGTAGGAGTCAGACAGGTCAGGAAGAACCGAATATGTCCAATAGCGTTCATCCAGAGAGTCCCCTGTGATTTCCTCCTCCACCACCTCTAGCAGCTGTCTACGGAACCTGAGGCGGGAGGAAAACTGAAGATTAACCGAAGAGGGATCTGAAACCGTATGTCCTGTCTGGCTTTGATGGAAGGCAAGAGGCATTTTCACAAAAGGAAAGAGAGTGCCTCATTAATGAGAGAAACAACTCTTCTTTTTGTGCGGGACAAGGTGTGTCTGTCACAGGGGCGGCAGACAGAAAGGACAGTAAGTGCTCTGTACACTGGCCACCTAGCAAGCTGATGAGGAAAGAGCCTGAATTAGCACCGTGCCATCCAGTCCTGACTCAAAACACACAGAGTCACAGGACAGCAGTGGCTCCCTCCCTTCCGTTCAAATGCCCTTGAGTCCTGCATGGAGTGGCCCAGTGCGTGCAGCTTCTGGGGCAGGCTACTGTCTCAGAATTCTCATGCCATGAAGGCCTGTCTCTCTCAATATCACGGCATGATGGCACATTTTCGTCTACGTACATTCTTGCTCTGAAATACATGCCCACAGGCTAAATCGAACGGGGCAGAAAGTACATTGCCTCTCTCTCTAAAGCTGGGGAGAATGAGTGAGTGCAGGACTCCCTGTGCCTTTAGCTCACCTGGGCCAGCTGACTGTGTGTTACTCAACTTGAGTCGTAATTAAGAAATGGGAGCAATACAAGTACCACAATGAAAACAGAAACCATTGTGAAAGCAGATAATTGGCCATTGACCGAATGGATAACATGGTTCTATCCAGCACTTTCTGCCTTTCCTTGCTTGGATCTGAGGTCTGCAGATGCCACCACTGATTTCCCAGCCCCAAGTATTCAGAATTACCTGGGGGCATCTGACTCTCGCCCTTTCAGCCCCTGGTGACCAATTTGGTTGTCTGCAAATAAATGAAGAGAAAGAGTTCCATTAGGCAGATTCCCCTCCACAAATGCTCACTCCCGTGTGCCGTGTAGCAGAGGACAGAAACAGAAGCACAGTCATAACAGGCAATTGTGAGAGAAATCATTCAGGAGGGATTCAGTAGGGCCCTGGAAAAAATCACCGGGATTGCCTTCTTGAGCCAGCAAATGTCCCTGATAAGACAGGTCATGATCACAGTATCCTAAGACAGATCGACACACACAGAAAACTTATCCCTTTTCCCAGAGATCTTGGGGAAGGACCTGGCTGCTTCCTAGAGCATTGCCACCACATTCAGGCTTTTTCCATTTGAAACACTGCAGGCCAATGGTTTTCAGGAATCAGCCGTTGAGATTAAACTGACGACTGGAATCTACACCATCAAAGCAGAATAATCTTCAAAGCTGCAAAGCACCAGGGGCCGTTCATGGGGTCGGGAAGTTCCAGGGCCCTGCCTTGCTGCAGAGAAACATGCAACGTATGATAGACGTAGTCCTGTCCTGGTTCTCAGCTGACTTGAGACAAGAAGAAAAGGAAGAGACAGACCAGGTAGAGACAGTGAACCTGGATCGTGACATTTCCTATGATATAGAAAAGGCTTCCAACAGCCTTGGGTGGCCATATATTCAGAAACATGGTTCAAGGATGGAAATCAGAGCCTGGCAAGAGAGATAAGAGATTAATCCAAAATTTGGAGGTCTGATAGCCACCTCCTGTGCCAGGGGTAGAGAGGTATAGGAGTCTGGCAGGACCAGCTTGAGAGCAGCGATGGGCGGTGGCTCAGACGTAAAAGTGCCATGGCTTAGACATGAATCGAACAAAGCTCACTGACTCATGGGATGTCTTATTTCAAACTCAATCCTAGAGCCTGGATGGAAACTGTCTGTGAGTACATGGTCCACTTCTGCGGATTAAATCTCTTGGTCTACACAGGGTGTGTGCAACAAAGATTATGGACACTACCTGGGGAACCGGGTGGAGTTTCATCCCCTTTGGAATGGGAGCATTCACAGGCTACATCCAGAGCAGAGCCGAATTCCTGTTCATCCGATGGGAACGTGCCATCCCTGCAAGGCTGGTAGCAGCCATGGCCTTCTTGGCCAATGGAAGGAGTCAAAACACATTCATTCAGCATGTCCTGGAGGACTTCCTTCTTTTCAGCTTCCGGAAGCTCCATGCTGTGCCAGGTGGGGCAAGAACGACACAAGAGGAAACCAGGAGGATCAGACACCATGGCTTGCTACCTAGCTGGTGTTGATGGGAGGCAAGGGAGTGGTCGCAGAAAGGAAAGGGACCATAGCCTTGAGAGAGAAAATGTTATCCTACAAGAGGCAGAGTGTGGCCAGGAAGGGGTGGGAGAGAAACAACAACAGATAGATACTCAGTCCACTGGCCACATAACGAGCAATGAGGAATGAGACTCGACCATCCCAGTATGGTACAGTCACCAGACGAAGGACAAATGGGAGTCCATGCCAGGGGCAACCGCCACGTGCCTGAGTCATGTTGAATTTAACATAGACTGATCAAGCGGTTACAGCTCTTGAGTCACTGTGCACTGCAGAAACTTGTGCCCTCCAGGCACTTTTCTATTAATAGTGTCACATGACACCCCAACCTTTTGGTTTTGGTTAGGTAATTCCGTGTTAATTTTGCCAGCTGTCTGTCTCTCAGTTCCTTTGCTGGTTACCTTCCTACCAGGCTCCTTTGAGAACTGTGTAGAGATGCGTCTCCTCCTGGTGTTCATTTACAGGACAGAACGGGTATTTTGGGCGTACGGGGAATCCTAAGGCTGCTGAGTTCATCTGGGGCTCCCCCAGACAAGCAGCCCCGCGACAGCAGACAACCGAGGGAACAGGGCCATTTGCCACTGAGGGAATTCAGTCACTACCATCTGCAGCTCTGCTGATCCCTGCATCTGCCACCTGGACTCTTGTGACCTCACCTACTGTTCTTTCTGAGTCCCTATCCTTTTTCACCCACACATTACCAGGTCCCCAGTATTCATTGTTACCTAGTGGTGAGGGATTCTTCTGCTTGTTCATCCTCCTCCTCCTCCTCCTCCTCATCATCTCCTGCAAAGAAATTCAGAAATCTCCCGTGATGTGGAGCTCCCACATCACCACTATAAACACAGGGGCTTATATGCCCTAGTGACATAATTCTCTATGCATGACTAACTCTTGTTCTGAAGCTCCAGGGCACTGCCCTTGAGAACTGTTGCGGTATGGATTTCAGATCCAGCAGGGAGTGTCTCTGATTCGGGGGCTCACCATGACTGAGACTGGGCAAAAGTTTAAACTGTCTCTTGTCCAGATCCGTGGATGCCTGTCCAGTTTCGATCTGATTTCAGCGAACAGTGTCTTGCAGGTACCACAGTCATGCAACAGGCGCAGGCCCTGTGTGCTCCCAGTGCTCACGTAGAGTCTCCTCCTTGCCCCGAGGACAGCACAATCACCCGGTCCCAAGTCCCTCCACATGTGGACTCATGGGTCCCCAAGTGGACGTCGGTGTTATGGACGGGCCGCCTGTATGAAGAGTGTTTCAGTCTAAACGACGTTCCATCTCCAAGGCCTACTACATCCAATACCTCATTCGCCTCCACAAAGTCAGGGGCTTTATTTTTCCTGAAGTGCATTCGTGAACTTTCCGCATGTGATCACCACAGCTATGACAGGTTACTTGATAGACAGATGAGGAGACAGTTATGGAGAAAGCGAAGATCACTCTCTCACCCACAGTCAATAAAGACAGCTCCTGGGCGGGAGCCTGGAACTTCCCGCTTAGCTCAGGGCTCCCTGCACTTGAACAAGCTGCCTCCTTCCTCGTCCTCCCTTCTGGGCTCTGACACTGGTGGAGGCTGCCTCCTGCCCTAAAGGCAGTTCCCTCGGGGAGGACACAGATGGGTGGAGCACCGTGACCTCCACCCTGTGCACTTCTCCTCTCCTTTCCCACCTGCTAGTCCGGGTCCTCTGGTGGCCCTATGTGTCACATGGAAACCAAGACAGCGGCTGCCAACAATGTGAGGGGAGGCGGGAGATGTCTGGGGAGACCAGGACCTCGGAGCAGCTCAGTGCACTCAGGGCCTGTGGCCGCCTTACCGGGGCTGAGCTGGCGGGCAAGGCACTCTGCCAGCCTGTGTCCCTCCTGGATGCCCTGGCCTTGGGAACGCTCGGGGTCATCGTGGGTGAGGAGGTCCTTGAGGTGCTGATCGACTGGCTCAGAAACTTCTCTCCCTTCCCGTAACTTCTGCCACAACTGGGTCACCTCTTCAGCCTGAGCTTTAATCAGGATATGATATTGCCTAAGGTGGGACATAGAGAAAACTTTAAAACACAGAGTTGAATAGATTCTCTAAGAGCTTTCACGGACGTTTCTGTGATTTTCCACAAGGAGCCCTCAAGGCTGCGTTCTGGCACGTGTGTGGGGCCCTGCTTGTGACACAGAAAAAAGAAGGTAAAACAAGCCTCCTCTGTGTTGGGGAGTCTCCTTGACCTCCTCTGCAGCTCCTTCTTCTGTAAACAAAGCCAGGTGTCTTCCTCAACACCCATCAGAGAGCTGTCCCTTCAGCCCCTCGCTGCGGCACAGCCATTTCCTATGAACCTACACGGTGTGCATCATGCTGTGCATGGACCCAGCGCCAGCCACAGAAATGTGGACAGGACAGCTGGTGTGGACTACACAGGTCAGGAGAACGGCAGGGTCAAGAGGACAGCATTGTCTGAAGGAAAACATGACCGACAAGCTGTCATCCCTCAGGAGGTGACTGTGTTACAGGCAAATGAGGTGGTGATCTCACAACATTGTGAATGTGGCCAATGCCGCAAATTGTTCACTTGAATTTGGTGACTTTCAGCTCAATAAATGATATTTACTTGACACAGCGTGAATGATACATGGAAGCTAATGAAATGAAACACAACAGTCTAAAACCTCTGGGATGCAGCAAAGGCGATCATAAGAGGGAAGCAAATAGCAATCCAGGCCTTCGTAAAAGATGAAGAACAGTCTCAAATACACAACCTAACTTTACACCTAGAGGAGCTGGAAAAAGAACAGCAAATGAAGCCCAAAACCAGCAGAAGAAGGGAAATGATAAAGATGAGATCAGAAGTCAATGATATGGAAATAAACTAAAACAGAACACATCAATGAAACCAAGAGCTGGTTCTCTGAATGAATTAACATTATCGGTAAGTCCCTAGCTAGCTTTATCAAAAGAAAAAGGAAAGAGCCGAAATAAATAAACTCAGGAGTGAAAGTGAAGCGACCACAACCAACACTGCAGAAATACACACAAAAAAGAAGACATTATTATGAGCAATTATATGCCAACAAATGGGGCAATCTGGAAGAAAAGGATAAATCCCTAGAAACATATAAACTCCCCAAACTGCAATAGGAAGAAATAGGAAATTTGAACAGATACATAACAAGTTGAGAAATTGAATCAGCAATAAAAAAACTCCCAACAAACAAGAGTCCAGGGCCAGATGGTTCCCCAGGGAAATTGTACCCTACATTAAAGAAGCGTCGTACCTATTCTTCTGAAGCTGTTTGAAATAGAAATGGGGGGAAAACTTCCAAACTCATTCTACAAGGCCAGCATTAACTTGACCCCAAAACCATCCAAATCCCCACTAAAAAGGAGACTTGCAGACCAATCTCCCTGATGAACACGGATGCAAAAATTCTCCACAAGATACTAGCCACCCACACCAACAATGCATTAAAGAATTATTCACGGGGTGCCTGGGTGGCTCAGTCGGTTGAGCGTCCGACTTCAGCTCAGGTCATGATCTCAAAGTTCGTGAGTTTGGGCCCCCATCGGGCTCTGTGCAGACAGTCCAGAGCCTGGAGCCTGCTTCGGATTCTGGGTCTCCCTCTCTCTCTGCCCCTCCCCCACTTGCACTCTGTCTCCCTCTGCCTCTCAAAAATAGAGAGAAATTAAAAAAAACAACAACAAAGAATTGTTCACCACAATCAAGGGGGAATTTATTCCTGGGCCGCAAGGTTTGTGTTAATATCTGCGCATCAACCAACCTGATACAGCACATGAATTAAAGAATGGATAAGAACCACATGATCCTCTCAATAGATGCAGAAAAAGTTTCTGACAAAATCAGCATCCTTTCTTGAGCAAACCCTCAAGAAAGTAGGGATAGAAGGAACATACCTCAAGATCATATATACCGATTACAAAAGACCCACGGCTAATATCATCCTCAATAGGGAAAAACTGACGTCCCTAAGGTCAGGAACATGACAGAAGGTCCACTCTCACCACTGTTGCTGAACATAGCATTGGAAGTCCTAGCCTCAGCAACCAGACAGCAAAAGAAATAAAAGGCATCCAAATCACCAAGGAACAAGTCAAACTTTCACTCTTTGTAGACAACATGATACTCCACATGGAAAACCGGAAAGACTCCCCAAAACACTGCTAGAACTGATGCATGGAATCAGCAAATTCGCTGGAATATGGTCAACGTACAGAAATTGCTTGCATTTCTCTATACCGATAATGAAGCAGCAGAAAGAGAAATCAAGGAACTGATCCCATTTACTAGGGTACTGAAAACCACAAAATACATGGGAATAAACCTACCAAAGAGGTAAAAGATTTGCTGTAACTATAAAAAGCTGTAAACTGTAGAAAGCTTAGGAAAGAAATTGAAGACACACACACAAAAATGGAAAAACATTCCATGCTCCTGGATTTGAGGAACAAATATTGTTAAAATGTCATCACTGGGGTGCCTGGGTGGCTCAGTCGGTTAAGCATCCGACTTCAGCCCAGTTCATGGTCCCACACTTCGTGGGTTCGAACCCCACATCGGGCTCTGTGCTGACCGCTCAGAGCCTGGAGCCTGCTTCAAATTCTGGATCTCTCTCTCTCTCTCTCTCTCTCTCTCTCTCTCTCTGTCCCTCCCCTGTTTGCACTCTGTCTCTCTGTCTCCCAAGATAAAAGAAATACTAAAAAAAAAAATGTTTTTAATCTGAATACTACCCAAAGCAATCTACAGAGTCAATGCAATCCCTATTAAAAGAACACCAGCATTCTTCACAGAGCTAGAACAAGTAATCCTAACATTTCTGGACTTCAAGTCATATTATAAAGCTGTAATCATCAAGACAGTATGGTATCAGCACAAATACAGACACACAGAACCAGGGGACAGAAGAGAGAACTCAGAAATGGACCCACAAATCTATGGCCAAATAAGCTTCGACAACACATGAAAGATTATCCAATGGAAAAAAGACAGTCTCTTCGGCAAATGGGGTTGGCAAAACTGGACAGCGATGTGTGGAAGAATGAACCTGGAGAACGTTCTTACACCGTACACAAAAATAGACTCAAAATGGATGAAAGACTTAAATGTAGGACAGGAAACCATCAAAATCCTGGAAGAGAAGACAGGTGGCAACCTCTTTGACCTCGGCCGCAGCAACTTCTTACTACACGTCTCCTGAGGCAATGGAAAGAAAAGCAAACATGAACCACTGGGATCTGATCAAGATAAAAAGCTTCAACAAACAACAAACTCAAAGGCAATCGAAGCAATGGGAGAAAATATTTACAAACAACATATCGGATAAAGAGTCAGTATTCAATATGTATAAAACAACCTCGATCAAACTCAAAACTCAACACCCAAGAAGCAAATGATCCCGTAAAGAAATGGGCAAAAGATAGAAACAGACACTTCTCCAAAGAAGACATCCAGATGGTAACAGACACATGAAAACTTGCTCAACATCATTCATCATCAGGGAAAAGGAAAGTAAAACCACAATGAGATACCACTCCTATCTGTCAGAATGGCTAAAATGAATAACAGATGGTGAGGATGTGGAGAAAGGGGACCACTTTGGCACTTTTGCTGGTAGAAATGCAAACTGGTGCAGCCACTCTGGAAAACAGTGCAGAGGTTCCTCAAGAAATTTAGAGAAGAGCTACCCTATAATCCGGCAATGGCACTACTAGGTAGTTATCCAAAGGACTCAAAAATGCTGATTCGAAGGGGCACCTGCACCCCAATGTTATAGTACTGTTATCAACAATAGCCAAAGGATGGAAAGAGCCCAGATGTCCATCGACGGATGAATGCATTGAGAAGACATGGTACATAAATTGATACAACGGAACATTACTTGGTGATGAAAAAGAATGGATCTGCCCTTTGCAACACTGTGGATGGAACTAGAGTGTATTATGCTAAGCCAAATAAGTCAATCAGAGAAAGATAAAGATCACATGATTTCACTCATATGTGGAATTTAAGACACAAACCAGATGCACCAGGGGAAAGGAAGGAAAATTAAGATAAAAACAGAGACAGAAGCAAACCATTAGAGACATTTAAATGCAAAGAATAACCTGAGACTTGCTGGAGGGGTTTTAGGTGGGAGATGGGCTAAATGGGTGATGGGCATTAGGGGGGCAGTTTTCGGGATGAGCACCGGGTGTCATTTGTAAGAGATGATACCCTAAAATCTCCTGCGGAAACCATTTATACACTATATGCGAACTCATTTGGATTTAAATAAATTAAAAAAAAAATACAAACATTGAGCGAGGCCCCGAATAATTGGAGTCCGCAATACACCAGGTACTGCTGTCTTCACTGTTTGACAGATGTGTGTGTGCACCTGTGTGCCAGGCAAGTTTCTGCCCTTCTCCTGGCCCAGACCTGTCGCTGACAGGAGTCAGAGATGCCTACGGCCTCCCACCAGCCACGGAACCCTCCTTACCTGAGCTTCTCGGTCAAGGTCTCTGCCAACTTCCCCTGCTTACGCTGCAGCGTCTCCCCCAGCACGGATTCGATGATGTCTTTCAACTCTTCACACTCTGAGAACACAGACACCGGCCTCAGTGAACAAGCTACACGTGCCGCTGTGCTCGCTGCCTCCAGGGAGGGGGCGGGGTGTACCCCAGGACAATGTAACCCCAGCATCGGGCTCTGCGCATCTCATTCCTCAGCCCCCCAGCTACACGGTATTTGATACCTCCCTGTTTTAGAGCTGAGGGAAGAGCAGCTCCAAGGCGTGGACAGGAACCAGACAAGGTGAATGACTGGGATTTGGCAGAATCAGCTGCCGAGCTGGCAGCCTCTTAGGTAGGACACTAAGCAGGGACATGAAGTGAGGCCCTTAGGACCACAGGACTGACTCATGGTTCCCTTGAGTTGGATAATGAGCACATATCTCAAAGGCAAAAAGTTCACCCGCATACTCTTGTGTGCACTATAATGCGTAAAACCAGAAGGACCTGAAAGCGATACGGCCAAACACTAACAAAGCTTGTGGTATCAGAAGCAGCAGACGGGGTGGGGCGCCTGAGTGGCTCAGTCAGGCGAGCTTCGCCTTGGGCTCGGGTCATGACCTCGTGGTTCGTGAGTGCAAGCCCCCGCAGCAGGCTCACTGCTCTCAGCGCAGAGCCCACTTCTCGGATCCTGTGTCCCTCTCTCACTGCCCGTCCCCTCCACTCAAAGCAGCAGGTACTATGACAGCAGCAGGATCACAGAGGAGGAATGTGAGGCACAGAAATCGGGGCAGGGCAGCATGGCGGGGAGCACAGGAAGACTGGCCCAGAGCCAGACTGTGTTCCCTCCACCCCAAGCTCCTGGGTGATGTCTTCCTTCGTCGTCTTCACAAGTGGTTTCCCGCACTTGTGTCACGGTTATCAGGAAAGATGCAAAGAAAACTTTGCTTGTCCTTTCCCCAAAGCTCATCATCTCTTCACCTTGCTAAAGAGCCGCTTCCAACATTACTTTTCTCCCCATCAGTCATTTGTAATCCCACCTCCCCTTGTTTTATGGAAAACTCTTGGTAAGGAAACGGCTACAGTTCGGGCTCAGAGTCGTCAGGATTCCTTCCCATCGCCCCACTGCACACATGCCCCTAACTCAGGATTCCTCCTGCCATGGCAGCCCCCTCTGAATGAACAGGCAGCTGGCCTCCCCATTCCAGGCTGACTGTGGGGGAGGGCCAGCTCCACACACTGGCTTGGGTGGTCACCGGGGCTGTGGTCTCCCCCGCTCACCCTCATTCTCACCGGGCCACTTGACTCCTGGCCAGGCCTGGCCCTGCTGGCCATCCTGCATCCTTGAAGGTTCCCCAGCTCAGGGAGAGACACAGGAGGGAGCACAGATTGTCTGATGGGCCTTGAAATGCCCTCTACCTCGCCACAGGGTGTCAATGGCTACCGAGGACTCAGGAAGCAGAGCCTGTGCCCACGAAGCACGGCTTCCCTCTCATCAGGGGAGTCACTGTCTGGACGGCATTCCTCGTGGATACCGCAGTTTCAGGGAAAGCAGACCCATCTTCCAGCTCCTTGCAAGCTGGCCGTGTCTCCTGGTCCCCGCCCGCGCCCCGTGTGCACCATCAGCAAGTTTCCCCAGTGAAACAGCTCGCTGCTTTGCCATTGGAACCTCAGAGAAGTGGGACGTGATGGAGTTCATTAGTCCGAGACACGCAGGCCAACAGTGATGCAGGATGTGACACACACACACACAGGATCCTGAGAGGACCAGGCATTTCCGGGTCTGCGTCAGGAATCAATCACTAGAAAGTTAACTGTAACCCCACACTGTACAGCACTGCAAACCAACCTGGAGAAACTGCTAGTCTCGTTTTCCCCATTCTTCCCATCCTTGGCAAAATGAGGGTAAGACACCCACTTCCACTGGGTCCCCCGGGAGCTTTAGTCTGTTAAGCTTCCAACTCTTGATTTCGGCTCAGATCATGATCTCACATTCCTGAGATCGAGCCCCACGTCAGCCTCTGTGCTGACAGCACCGAGCCTGCTTGGCATCCTCTATCTCCCTCTCTCTCTGCTCCACCCCGACTAACACTGTCTCTCTCAAAACCAACAAACATACATTAAGAAATACCCACTGCTACTTTTCCTAGATTGTGGTCACAATGGAATTGATCGTGACAATGGAAATAGAGAAGACAAAGTCCGGAGAGGGCTTTCGTTTTCTCTCCACACAAAGCCAATTCCTGTCTCCAGGAATACAGACAGTCATCACTTTGGTGACCCTGACCTTGTAGGACTTACTATATTTCTGCAGCTGGTTGGCCAGGGAGTAGGCAGTAGCTTCGGATACAAGGAATTTCTCTCTGAGGTCTCGGAAGTCCTGCTGGCTTGCTTCCAGCTTGGATTGAAGCTCCTGGTTGAGTTCCAGGAGGCTCATTTCTGTCCCTGGATCAGACACCGGGTCAAGAGGTGCTGTCATGGTGACATGTGGCAGAAGAGGTAGAGCTGGGGACTGGGGAGAAGAAACCAAATACACGACGGGTTAAAAACAAGTGAAATCAAGTAGGTTCAATCAGGACTGAGGGGCGAGGATACAGCAATTCTTTACTTACTATTGGGAACAACTTGCACAACAGCCCACAGCACTGGAGAGTCAGCAGCTACAAAAAGAAGGTTCGAGATGCCAGAGTCGAGAGCCCGAGGCACTGCCTGTAGCTCAGACTCCAACCGGAATGACAGACCGAGCACCCGGCACGCCAGGTGACGGTCTGCAGTTGCAATAACAGAATTGGAACGCGGGGGTGTCATGGAACCTTGGGAGCCACTGCCTTCCAGGTGCCAAGGCTACGCGGATACCCAAGGCTGCCTAGTCTCCCCTGAAGGTCACCACTGATGGGGACCACCCCTCAGCGGCCACTCTCAGTAGTTGTCTACCCTTGTGCTAATACCACAGATCCCATATCTCTCTCTGTCTGTCTCTGTTTTAAGTTTATTTATTTATTTTGAGAGAAAGCACGAGCACGTGAGCGGGATGGGGTGGAGGGAGTGGGAGAGAGAGAGAATCCCAAGCAGACTCTGTGCTATCTGCACAGTACCGTACGGGAGCCTTGATCTCATGAACCGTGAGATCATGACCTGAGCCAAAATCAAGAATCAGACACTCAACCCAATGAGCCACCCAGGGGCCACAGACCCCATCTCTTTCCAAACACATCTCAGCATCGTTCTCACTGTTCATTCTTGTGTGTGCATAAACACATCAAGGCAGAAATAGTTTCCCAAGTTTTACTAAAGGGCTGTCATCAAGCCACCCCACTTCTCTTTAAGGTCAAACAGACCTTCAGGCTTTTCCAGTGAGTGAAAGATTCCAAAGGCTTAGACTGTCATGATGTTCTTCTCTGGGTCTCTCTAGTTTGTCCTCTATCCATTAAAAAGTGTAAGACAGGAGGCAGAGTATAATACTAAGTGAATAAATATTTACTTGAGGAAAATGTTTTGTCCCAACTCTCACTGTTCTTCTGGCTGTTTTCCTGTGTTATGAGGCTTTCTTATCCCCTCTTGGGGCACCATTTTGGCTTTCCATTAAACTGATGTTGGATATCCCTATATCCTCGATTCCTTCTCTATGTGTGAGTTGTTTTTTTTTGTTGTTGTTTTTATAATGTCACTAAACAACCATATTTCATGCTTGTCACTTACGGATTTCATGTGTCTCTCACAAGATCTCTTTCGAACTGTCAAAATGTTAATTTATACGTATGTCCTTGAATACATGTAGTGACCACCTACTTTGGAAACATCTATAAACTTGATGCTATTTGATTACGTTCATTTGGCCTACCTTCATATGTAATAGAACGGAGGTTAACAAACCCTCTGTTTGCTCTCTATTACTTAAGAGTCTGTTTCATGGTTTGCCTCTCTCTTTACCAACCGCCCATTGTTCATCTATTGGGTTTCTTAAATTCCACAGATGAGTGAAATCATATGATATGTGTCCTTCTCTGGCTGACTGACTTCGCTTAGCATAATACACTCTCGCTCCATCCACGTCATTGCTAGAACTGATACACGAATTCAGTAAAGTCCCAGGACACAAAATCAACATACAGAAATCTCTTGCATTCCCACACATCAATAACGAAGCACCACAAAGAAAAATCGAGGAGTTGAAACCATGTACAATTGCACCTAAAACCATAAGATACTTAGGAATGAACCCAACCAAAGACGTAAAAGATCTGCACTCTGAAAACTAGAGAACCCTTACGAAAGGCACTGAAGAGGGCAGAAAGAAATGGAAAAACTTCCCGTGCTCATGGATTAGAAGAACAGATATCGTTAAAATGTTGGTACTAACAAAAGCAATCCACACACTGACTGCAATCCCTATCAAAATACCACCAACCTTTTCCACAGAGCTACAACAAGCAATCCTCAACTTTGTATGCAACCAGAAAAGACCCCAAAGAGCCAAAGGAATCTTGGATGGCCTCGAAAGCCAACCTTGTACCCCACATCAAAGCGACTGACAGTACTTTTGCTGGAATACGTCTCAGTGTTTATTGCTCTAGAGTGACTTTCCTAAGGAGGCAACATGCCATTCTAACCTTATTTGAACTTGTCATTCTCACTCTCCTGTTTTTCATGAAATTATACTTTTTAGTGTTTGTTCTGTTGAATCGCTTTGGGTTTCTCCTCAAGACATTCTTATTGTGATGTTCATGTTCAATATTTGTTGCCGATTTCCTGTCATTTGTTATTCTCTTTTCGGCTCGGTCATCTCTCTCTTTTTCAATTCTAACAGTTCTTTATTGGGGTCGAATTGACCTAGAGCAAAACGCACAAACCGCAAGCACACAGCTCAATGAATTTAACGTACGTATGCATCCTGTCACCACCCAGATCGAGATATAGAACACTTTCGTCCGTGGCACAAAGTTCTCTTCTGCTCCTTGCCAGTCAATACCCATTTCCAAACACAAACACACTCTGAATTCTCACCCTAGACGACTTTTGCTTGTTCTTACACTTCATATAACTGCAATGATGTCGTATGTTCTCCTATGTTCTGTGTTCTCTCACTCGGTGTCTGGTTTTGAGATCTCGTCCTGATTAGCTGTGTGTCAGCCATTGGTGCTGATGCTGCCGAGAAATACTCTGCTTGGGGATTATAGCACAATTTGACTATCCGTGTTCCTGCTGGACAGATCTAGTTTTGGTTATCACACACAGAGTAAGG
Organism: Panthera uncia; assembly: GCF_023721935.1. NCBI lineage: Eukaryota > Metazoa > Chordata > Mammalia > Carnivora > Felidae > Panthera > Panthera uncia. The sequence goes on along the minus strand of NW_026059597.1, from coordinate 1,887 downwards.
ACAAATAATCATGTACAAACTGTGTTTGTGCAGACACCCACTGGTTCCTCCCAGGTACACATCCTAGGAATAAAATGCTTGGGGAAAGCAGAGAAACTGACACAGACTTTTGCAAAGGCTTTGTCTCCTTCTAGATTTCCGCCCAAAGATAGGCAGTCCCAGTTTCTCTACATTCCCACATACCTGGTATTCTTGGTCCTTTTGATTTTAGCCATTCTGCTAGCTGTTAGTGCTCGGTTTAGTTTTCGAATGCTCTTGGTCATTTGGGTATCTTCTTTTATGAAGCTCCTTTTGAGATCTTTTCCTCATCAATAAGCTCAGTTCTCTGTAATTTTCTTTGTGATGTGTGTAAGTTCTTTCTGTATTTTGGATAAGGTCGTTGCCATATATGAGGTATTGCAAGGAATTATTCCTGGACTGTGGATTGTGTTTTCACTGTGTATTTTATGATGACTTTTTAAATTTTACATATTTTGAGAGGGGGAGGGGCAGACAGAGAGGGAGAGGGTGTGTCTTTTCACTTTTTAAATAGTGATTTATGATCAACGAAGGATTTAATACTTTATGAAATCCAGGTTTTTATACTTTTTTTCTAAGTTCTTTATGTTGATAGAGAAAGTGAGTAGGGGAGGTGGAGGGAGAGAGATTCCCAGGCAGGCTCCACACTGTCAGGATGGAGCCCAATGCCCCCGGGGCTCAAACCCGTGAAGTGTGAGATCATGACCTGAGCCAGAATCCAGTGCCGGACGCGGACCTGACCAAGCCATCCAGGCACCCTTCCACATACATTTTAGAATTAGTTGGTAACTTCCCCCCAAAATGCCTACTCCAATAGGAATCAGGGTAATATTGATTTGGTATTCCAACAAGATTGAATCTTCTCATCTATGAAGGTGCTGTATACACTTTTATATGTATCTAGATCTCCTTTAATTTCTCTCAGCAATAGTTGTCTGGAGTCTTCCTTATATGTGTTCTTATGCATTTAATGATTGTGTGGATGTGAATCTTTTTATGTTTATTGAGTTTAATTTTTATTGTTTTTAAATTTCAGTTTCTAAATGCTCACAGTTGGTATGGAGAAATACACTAGATTATCACACGAATGCTACCGAGGGATACTTGGGGTACGTTAAACGGCATTTTTAAAGTGTACCATGTGGGGTATGGGTGGCCCACTTAGTTAAGCATCTGACTCTCTGGACTTTGGCTCAGGCCATGATCTCACGGCTAGTGATTCAAGCCCACACATCGGGTGCTGTGCTGACAGTGTGGAACCTGCTTGGGATTGTCTTGCTCTCCCTCTCTCTCTCCCCCTTCCCTGCTCAATCTCAGAATAAATAAATAAACATTAAAACAGTAAATAAGGCGTACAATTAAATGCACAGCAAAATCAAACTCCAGCTACCATCAAGACATGGCATTTCTTCCAGCTCACAACTTCCCTTGTGGCCCTTTACAGTCCATCACTGTCTCCGCCTCAGCCCCACGCAACCACTGACCCTACAGGTGGGTTTGCATTTTTTAACAACTCTAGGTAGGTGGAACGCTTTGGTGCCTACATTCCTTGGTGCAGCATAAGGATTCTGAAATCCATCCATATTACTGCGCGTATCGCCAGTTCGTGCTTTTTTATCGCTAAGTAGTATTCCACCGAAAGGCTACATCCTGTCGATTTATACAGTCACCTACTAGTGGCCTCTGTGTGGTCTCCAGGGTTTAGCCACTGTGAAGAAAGCGATGGGGAGTATTCATGTACAGATCGGTGTGTACCACAAGTGTTGGAAACTTCTAGTGACTTCACATCCTCACCACATATATTTCCGGTCTTCTTCATTTTAGCCCATGGCGATGGACGTGTAACGCTAACTCACGGTAGCATTAACT
>NW_026059596.1:0-46745 GCF_023721935.1 Panthera uncia | reverse complement strand
CTTCTGGATAAATCCTTGTGGAATGTGATTACAGTCTGATGTGTTTCGATGTGTTGCAATAACGTGAGCAGAAATATGAGCCTGATAAAGATTTACAGAGTCCAAATCTGAAGTGAGTTAGAGATGGGGAATGCAAAAGCCTCAAAAATGGTGGAGGGAGGATAGGTCTTTGAGAAGGCTGAGCTTTATGCTTCTGTCCCATTCTATCTCTGCACAAATTATTTTAAACAGAGAAGAAATGGAAAAGAAAATCATCATAGAAAACAAAAGACTTTGGGCTGCTGGGTGGGTCAGTCCGTTAAGCGGCTGACTTCAGCTCAGGTCACCATCTCCATCTAGCGGTCTGTGAGTTTGAGCCCTACGTTGGGCTCTGTGCTGACAGCTCAGAGCCTGGAGCCTGCTGCAGATTCTGTGTCTCCCTCTCTCTCTGTCCCTCCCCCCCTTGTGCTCTGTTTCTCTCTCTCTCAAAAATAATAAACATTAAAATTTTTTTTTAAAAAATGCTAACTAATTTGGATGTAAATTTAAAAACATAAAAAATAAAATTAAAGAAAAAGAAAACAAAAGACTTTTGCTTATGCAAAACTCAGTAGTGATAGCAGAGGCATTCAGAATATGTCACCTCAAAATGTGCCACTTTTGCAGGAGAATTGTTTTGAGCTGAAGGCAATTAGAAGCAGTACAGGCAGAGGTCTCTCTGTCTTCTCCATCTGCCTAATAGCAGGACATAAATTTCCCTTTGTGAAGATCTTCCTTTTACCCTCTCCTTTACCAGGAAAGGGGGAAACAATCATTATTACTGGACACAGAGGTCAGCACTGAGATGGGTTTGTACAAACAACCCTTACTAATATTACCTTTATTACAAAAATGTGTATACACTTTCTTCTGTAATCTGTCCTTTGTCAGTTTAATTCACAGGTGTTAGGTACTGAACCTAAGAGGGTAGAGAAAAAGTTTTTTTCCTCTCCTACAATAGTAAGTCTTAGATGGGCTCCAGTTGTATGAATAGAGGTATGGTTCTTGCTTTCTTGATATGGCGTTGAAGGCCTCTTGCCTGACAGCTACAACTTTAAGGCTTCTATTTGTATTGTGCTAAGAACATCCCAACTACATTTCTTTACTATGCTACCTGGGTTCTTTTGCCAGGACCTTCCAGACTTCAATTTTCTGTCTCTTTCCTTTGCCTAACAGGCATATATAGCTATTCAAATTTAAATTAATAGAAATTGGCTAGTGGCTACCCTATTGCACAGTGCACATAGTGAACACATCCATTATTGCAAAAATTTCTGTTGGATAACACTGCCTTTAATGTGTTCTAAAAGACATGAGTTGTAAATAGAACAGATTCTCAGAATTAAGTTCAAGATGGCTATATTGCTTTTTTGACATCTAAATGACATAGTCTGGGTGCCTGGCTAGCTCAGCCAGTCAAGTGTGCAACTCTTGATCTCGGGGTTGTAGGTTCAAGCCCCACGTTGGGTGTAGGGATTACATAAAAAAATCTTAAAAAAAAAATAAGTGGCATAGTCACACAGGATCAGCTAATGGAACAATAATCCATTTCAGTTGTCAGATAGTTTTGAAAGATAATGAAAATGGTAAAATATTAACTGTGCAAAACACTAAGGAACAGGAATTGTTTTGTATGGAGTTTAAGATGGATGAGATGAAGGGCGCCTGGGTGGCTTGGTCAGTTAAGCATCTGACTTCGGCTCAGGTCATGATCTTGCAGTTTGTGAGTTCGAGCCCCACATTGGGGTCTGAAGCCTGCTTCAGATTCTGTGTCTCCCTCTCTCTCTGCCCCTCCCCCCCCCCCCCCCCCCCCGCCTCTCTCCCCCTCTCAAAAAAAAACAAACATAAAAAAAAAAAGATGGAGGAGATGACATGAATGTAGTGTTCAGAGGACAGGGAAAGCCGTTACAGACCTGTCATGACAAGGTTGAGTTGGCTGATCCAGGCTGGCAGGGCAGGTGTTCATTTCCTCCTGTGCCAGTCCTGATCTCTCCAGTAAAAGAGGGCTCCTAGAAGACAGTTGTTTTGATTAAGATCTAGCAGTGGTCATAGTTTTTCAGGGTACAAGATTGATCTAGGTGTTGTGTGGTTGATAATGCGGGCTGCAATTACTCTGTTTTAAGAACTGACACTAAATGTAACAAAATGATGTATCTTTTATTTTGCAGAATTTTGCTGAAGGAAAGCTACATTGAGGCCAACCAGGGTTGGCCTGTGGCATTTCTTCCAGCAAAATCTCAACAAGAGTAAACAAGGTAGTTAAGTGATTCTAAGGGTTATATTATATGAGCAGTTCAATTTGCTTTATGTAAGGGTTTAAAAAATTCTTGTTGAACAACTAATTTGTTTTTTCTTTGTAACTCTATTCAGGTTTACCCCCATAATGACTGTTCAGTGAATGAACTTTTCTCTGAGACTGCTTTTGAAAAGTGATACCATTTTGGACAGTGATCCTTTTTATTATTTTTTTCCTGAAATAACTTGTTCACTAAAAAATACACTAAATAAATACACTGTAAAAATGACATTTCAACATTATGATTTCAGGCAAAGACATATTTGACAGTTTACTTGACATAACAATTTCTAGTCAGAGGTTATCATATGGAACCCATTTGAACTGATGGCCATGTACAAATGAATCTAAAACCATTTTGTTTCATATGTGTAAGGGAGGGAAAAATATCTTTTCTCTTTCCTGCCCCAGGTTCTCTGGCTGGGGCCCTATAAATTAGTTGACAAAAGCCAGATTAAAAAGAGAAAGGAATACAAGTTTATTTAATATGAGTTTTATGCAACACAGGAACTTTGTAAGGAAATGAAGACCCAAAGAAATGGTTGGATCTGAGTGTTTTGTTTTGGTTTGGTTTTTTTATTTAAAAAAAATTTTTTTAACGTTTTATTTATTTTTGAGACAGAGAGAGACAGAGCATGAACGGGGGAGGGGCAGAGAGAGAGGGAGACACAGAATCAGAAGCAGGCTCCAGGCTCTGAGCCATCAGCCCAGAGCCCGACGCGGGGCTCGAACTCACCGACCGCGAGATCGTGACCTGAGCTGAAGTCGGCGGCTTAACCGACTGAGCCACCCAGGTGCCCCTGGATCTGAGTGTTTTTATACTTGGCTTGATGAAGAGTGGCAAACTGTGGAAAAATATTATAGGACAAAGAGTGTGAGCTAAGACTAGTAAGCTGGGGGAAACTTGTTAAGTCCTGTTTGTTCAGATTCCTCTGTAACCTTCCATCTTTGGAAATAAGGATGATCCTTTCCTCTGGGAATAGGGAGGGCACGTCTCACAAGAGGGTTACATGACCTGCTTCACGGGAGGAAGGAAGGTCAGGGAATCCTTCCTGCACCGCTGTTTCTCAAATTCCTTCAGTTTAAAATATTTGACATTACAAGGCACCATATTTTTGGTAGCGTGTTCTAAACTTCATTGTGCACATACTCTAAGGAGGTAGATGATATAGTATCTTTTATGAATCTTTAGTCTGATAGTGTCCTCCTATATTTTGCTGAAAGGTGTTTTTCTGCGATAGGACTTCGTTTTTAAGTGTCGTTTAAGTGCAAAATGATCGATCATGAGCCCTCAAATCTGAAAGGCTGGTGAAGAAAAATGTTTCAGAAATAAGGAAAAAATACCAATGGATTTTATGTACAAGCGATATCTGTTTACCTTCAAATTGCTTTTTATTACTTAAGTAAACATGTTTTCATTCAACTGATATATTTTTCTAGCTGTGAAAATGATTTGAGTATTTTGTGTTGAGATGAACCACATCTCAATTTTCTTATTAAACTTAATGGAAATCTTTTTTTTTTCTTTTTTTTTTTTTTTTTTTTTTTTTCTTTTTCATTTAAAAGCTCTTTACTTAACCACAGGGTTTCAAGTACTAATGAAAATCATTCAGCAAGGGACCGGTGTACTTGAAAAACAGCACTTTGATTGGGTAACATAATGACTAGAAGACCCTGCAGTTTGAGAAGCCATCACTGTAAAAATGAGAAGTCTTGACAATTTTGTTATTGTTTCTGCCTAACTTTTATCTGGGTTGAATTCTTTTGCCATAAAACTGTCAAATTTCCCATTTTGCTTTTCTATCTGCAACTTGTCATGGACTCCGACAAAAGGAACAAGTTACCTACATTCTTCACCTTTGCTAAATTTATGGTATTCTCACTCCAATTCCCCAGCATTTGTGAAGTAATTCAGATAGCTGAGATCTTTCTATTATTCTCCACATTTTAAATGATTCACTATAAATCCTTATTTTCTATGGGTTTAATCAAGTAACACATTTTGTCTGAAGTTGTTTTCTTTCTCAAGATGTCTTTGATAATGGACTGAAATGCTTTTGAAGAATCCTTTGCTATTTTTCAATGCACTTATTTCTTAACATCTTATTTGTAAAAATAACACAGGGACAATTTAGATACCATAAAACTATAAATAACTATATATAGCTACAACTATATGTACATATGTATGTAGTTTTCCTTTCTACAATTTTTAGGCCATATTTTCTCTTTTGTTTTAGTGTTTTTTGTTTTTGTTTTTAATAATCTCTACACTGACCATGGGGCTGAGATTTACAACCCCAAGATCAAGAGCCACATGAGGTGCTGCTAGGCTATATTTTCAATAATGCATTAAAAAAAAATCCTGTTTAGGGGTGCCTGGGTGGCTCAGTTGGTTAATCGTCTGCTTTTGGCTCAGGTCATGATCTTACAGTTCCTTGAATTCGTGAGTTCGAGCCCCACATGGCTGTCTGCGGTCAGTGGAGCCCACTTCAGATCTTCTGTCCCTGTCTCACAGCTCTCTCTCTGCCCCTCTACCGCTCATTCCGCCCCCTCTCTTCTCTCCCCCCAAAAAAATCCTGTTTAATGCTTCTAATAGATGAAAATATGTCTCTGTAAGTCTTATTTACTTAGCTGCATTTGGGGAGCTAAATAACTTTGACGAGCTTTATTGTAGGTGAATATGAAATGTGCTTTGCTTCTCCATATGTAGCTCTTCCTATATGCAAAAACCCTTTTTTTTTGCTCAGGAGTAGTGGTCGTTTTGTTGTGGTCATTTATTTGCCCTCTAATACAGTATTCGAGGAAAGGAAGACAAAGAGAACATCTCACTCAGTTACTTATTTGATGGAGGAAGTTAAAGTTAATGACTGATAAGATATACCAGAGCTTCCTGGACACAGATTGTTTAATAGTAATTTTTTTTATCTCAAATGTGGGACACCATTAATTTTATCAAAAATGATTTTAATCAATAATTGTATCACATTGCTTTGTTCAAAATAAGCCTTCAATAAATAATTGATTTATTGATTTATACAAACATATGTTATCTAGTTTAATAGGCATTTTATTTATTGAATGTATTTTATATAATGATATGAAGGTATTAGTATTAAAATTAAATTGCAAAATTCTGTATCATATCATATACAGTTTTAGGTTTACATTTCAATAATGTATATATATATTTTTCCTTCTCTTTTAAAAAATTTTTTTTAATGTTTGTTTTTGACAGAGAGTGAGAGACAGAGCGCAAGTGGGGGAGGGGCAGAGAGAGAGGGAGACATAGAATCCGAAGCAGGCTGCAGGCTCTGAGCTGTCAGCACAGAGCCTGACACGGGGCTCGAACCCGAGAACTGTGATATCATGACCTGAGCTGAAGTTGGACGCTTACCTGACTAAGCCACCCAGGCACTCCTCTTCTCTCTTTTTTTTAAATGTTTTATTTAAATTCCAGTTAGTTATCATACAGTGTAATATTAGGTTCAGGTGCACATTATAATGATTCAGCACTTCTATACAATACCTGGTGCTCATCACAAGTGCACCCCTTAATCACCATCACCTATTTAACCTACACCCCCCACCTATCTCCCCTCTGGTAACCATCAGTTTGTTCTGTATAATTAAGGGTCTAAAAATGTGTCTTTAAATAATTTCAGCTGATTTTCTTCTTTTAAAAAATTATTTTTTTACATTTATTTATTTTTGAGAGACAGAGAACAGGGACAGAGCACAAGTGGGGGAGGGGCAGAGAGAGAAGGAGACACAGAATCCAAAGCAGGCTACAGCTCTGAGCTGTCAGCACAGAGCCCGATGTGGGGCTCGAACTCACAAACCATGAGATCATGACCTGAGCCTACGGTGGACACTTAACCAATGCAGACACCCAGGCGGTCCAATGTAGTTATAATTTTTCTGAATAAGCTCTTTTAAAAATTCAGGCTCATTCAATAATAACTCTTTAAAAATTATCATATAATTAATTCCAATGTAGTTTTATACTAAAGAAAAGATTTTATTTGACTAAAATGCTTACTCAAATGTATGCATTATAAATTATTTATAATATAGTATAACATAAGTTATTATCCAAACAAATAAAAAAGCCACAGCTTTTACTGAACACTTGACATGATATAGGCTGACATTTTAAAAATAAAATTATTTCCATTGCTATTTCCTTAAAGATGCTTGAACTGCTATTCTATATCACTGAGATATAATTAAGATTTTATAGAATTTGAAATCCTTTATGGACTGGATAAAAAAAATCAGGACTCTATTGCCTGTCCTCTATAGGATAAGGGAAAAGTGCGAGGACAGATTTGACTTTAAGTTAAGACGGATTGCATGCTTGTCACATGTTTTCAAGAGTAAATCTCATTTAATTTTTTTAACAGTCCCTTGAAGTAATTATTATCTATCCCCATTTTACACAGGAGAAAACTGAAGTTCAGTGTGGTTAATTAATTTGTCCAAGGTCACACAGTTAGTAAATGGAGTCAGCTTTTGAACATAGTTTGTCTGACACCATGTATTTTACATCTTAACAAATTACCTTCATTCTTTAATTGTTGGAAAGGGATCTTTAAATTATCTTTTCACAAAATATAATGTCATTTCAGTTTCACATAATAAAAATTTCACTTTTTAAGCACTAATCTTATACTGCAGCTTAGAAAGACTTGCCCATAGCTTATTATTTTACTCTTCTATGTGTGGGCATATAGGTTGTTTCTAATATTTTGCAATTTCAAACAAAGCTGGAAAGAATAACTTTTTGCACTTGCAATTCTGTTTCTTAATTTTTTAAAGAAAAAGAAGCCGAGTCTCTAGGATTTACATACATTTTTATAATGTTACATAAATACATATATATATATATAATATTAGATAGACTCTTTTCATTCTTATAGCTCTAACACAACCATAAAATCAAAACTAATTTATACATGAAATGTCATTCAAACCATAAAAGCAAATAAAATTTAAATTAGCAATAGTAATTTAATATGCTAGAGGGTAGAGTTTTTCTGAAAACAAGTCATTGTATTAATGGCTATAGTGTCATATCTGATAACTCACATGTACTACCTTTTTAATGTTTTTATTTATTTTTGAGAGAGAAAGAGAGAGTGAGAAAGGGGGAGGGGCAGAGAGAGAGAGGGAGACAGAGGATCCAAAGCAGGCTCTGGTTTGTGCTGTCTCTGCACTGACAGTAGAGAGCCTGATGTGGGGCTCAAACCTATGAACCATGTGATCATGACCTGAACTGAGGTTGAAAGCCTAACCAACTGAGCCACCCAGGTGCCCCTCTACTACTTTTTTTTTTTTTTTTTTAAGATTTAATTCTTTTTTAAGTAATCTCTATGCTCAACATGGGACTTGAACTTACAACCCCAAGATCAAGAGTCACATGCTCTACCCACAGGGTCAGCCAGGTGCCACTCACATCTACTACGTTTTGTCCATTGAGAAATTTTATTCATATAGTAACTCTGTGATCCTTTTTGGCTTCACTTGGCATCATCTTGGTGTTAAGTCCACTTTTGTCCCTATCTTTTTGGTCTGTAACAACTAAAGCTACAAATTTTGTACTCTATTTTTGTTTCGCATAAAAATCAAGTCTCATTCTTATCAAATACCTTAGAAACTAAACTCTTGCTCTATGAAATTCTTTCACTTGTGAATTATCATTATAAGGTGAAAATTTGACTTTATAACCAATAAAACAATTCAAACTGTGGGTGCCTGGGTGGCTCAGTTGGTTAGGTGTCTGACTTTTGCTCAGGTCATGATCTCACAACTTGTGGATTTGAGCTCCACATCAGGCTCTGTGCTGAAAGCTCAGAGCCTGGAGCCTGCTTTAGATTCTGTCTCTGTTTCTCTCTCTCTGCCCCTCCCCAGCTTGTGCACTGTCTCTCTCTCTCTCTCTCAAATAGCAATAAACATAAAAAAAAAAAAACAACAATTCAGCATGCATACAGAATTAAAAGCAAAATGATTGTTCTCAGTTTCATATGAAAACATCTCAACTTTATGGCAGCCAGACCTGCTTATCAACTCATTAGATGTTAGTATTGCTACTTATGCTTTCAGAAAGTTGGTGGAAATTTTCCCACTACAAATACCTAGAAATGCCTGACAAAATATAACACAATATTTTTTATTATATGCAGGGATGAACTTAAAAGAGTATATGGGAAATCCTCAGGTGATTGAGCAAATAGGAACATGAGCATTGGAGAGAGAGGTACAAACAGGAACACTGAAACAGCCTGGGAGATGTATTGGACCAGAAAGCAATGAGAAGCTTGGATTTGAACACCTCTACACACATGTGAGAGTAGGCCTTGGGCTCTTGAGATGGAGAGCTGGAGGCTGGGCCCATGCATACAACCCTGACTATACTCTAAGAGAAAGGACTGAAAACATCCACCCATTAGGGTGGAGGCTGAAGGAGATAAAAAGGAAAATTCCCTTTTTATTTGGATGGGAGAAAAATTTCCTGTGAGACATTTAAATCTTGGTCTATCCTTCATATGGATTTGGAATTAAGTTATGGTGTCCTGATGGCTTATGAAATTCTAAAATGAGAAATAACATAAAAATGCATTGTATGCTGTGACATGTTGGGACACGTGGCTGAAGGAAAAGAAAACTACTCAGGAGAAATATTTCAGTGACCTGTAGTGCACCATATTCTCTTGGGGTTGGGATGAGGAGGGAGAGTCATGCTTATGAACAAGATTAGAAAAAAAGCTATAGAGGACAGGGATTATTATCTATTTTGTTCACTTATACTGACCAGTAGGTAGAACTGTGCCTGGCATATAGGTGCCCAGTATATAAATGAATGAGCACACACATACACGTGCACACAAGAAAATCAGCAAGCCAGACTGATTCAATAAATAAGATTTATCTAAGAACTTGAGATAATAGTGCAATAATCTGTAAGGAATTATAAATATGTTTATAATAATCCAAAAGATAAGAAAATGGAAACTATTGGGAAATAATAAGACAACTATGAAGGAAGAGGTAAAATTTCAAAATAGGATTTCTAGAGATGAAAAAGTATAGTCGCTAAATTTAAGAGTTGAAAAATAAGTTAAATAATAGATTGGAGAGAAAATGATCAAATTGGAAGACAGATTTGAGTAAATAAACCAAATAATCACAGAGAAACCAGAAAGTGGAAACTGTGAAGGTGAAAGTGACAGACATTGAAGTTAACAATGTTGAACATTGAAGTTCAACATTTAATTGCATACCCAGAAGGAGCAAAAGAGATGAGCTAGAGAAAATATTTGAAGGTATAATGACTAAGAATTTAGCAGAATTCATGAAGGGCACAAAAAGTTTTGTATTTAGGAAGCACAATTAGTTTCAATGTGCTATATATAAACGCATGGATGTAGGACAGCTTGTATCTAACACTACATTTCCAATAGCCCTATACTTAAAAAATTGCTTTCTAATATTTGTCCTAAGAAAAATATTTTCAAACAAATTACCTAATGAAGCTCTGATTAGTGAGTATTAAAATTATTATAAAAACTTTCAAATACGAAAAAATTAGGAAAAATTGTTCAATGAACTTACTATATCCATCACTCAGATTATCAGGATTTTGACATATTTGCTTTGTCTACTTTCCTCCTTCCCTGCTTTGCCAATTTAAGGTACTTTCTACACATAACATCTATGAACTTTGGTATTCATTTCTGAAAGAAAAACTATATTCTCACAGTGTCATTCTCACAATAAACATTGAAAATAATTCTTCAGGGGGTGCCTGGGTGGCTCAGTCGGTTGAGCATCTGACTTCGGCTCAGGTCATGATCTTGCAGTTTGTGAGTTCAGGCCCTACATCCAGCTTGCTGCTGTCAGCCTGTCAGTGCAGAGCCTGCTTCAGATCCTCTGTCCCCTTCTTTCTGCCTCTCTCCCACTTGCGCTCTCTCCCCGATAATAAATATTGAAAAAAATAACTCTTTGGTATCATCTAATAAACAGTTCATAATTACACTTCTCTGATTTAAAAAAATCTCTCTACACATTTTTTAAAGAATATTCAAATGAGTTTATGCTTTTGGTGGTTGTTTCTGTTAAGTCCATTTTCATTCAAAGGCATCTCCTCATTAGCTTTCTCCCCATGCCACTGACTTGTGGTAAGTGCCCTACAGGTTGTTTATGTTCTGGATTTGTTTGCTTTCTTTCAATGTTATAATTGTTCGTTCTTTCCACATACTTCCTATAAATCGAAGTTAGTGCTTGGCATTTGATTTTATTCACATTCAAATTTTGGCCAGATTATTTCCTAGGTGGTCCTTTGTGTTTCCTACTGCATCACATGTGGAGGCACATCAGGTTGCCCGCTTGTTATAAAAACTGAGACTGATCAGTGGTTTCTGGTGATGACAGCCTGTTGCCTTCCATTGAAAAGTTCACCATCAAACTGTTAAGTAATTGTTTCATCCATTAATGAGTATTGCTTGAATCAATTTTTCATTTGGGTTGAAAAATGGTGATATTCTAATGTTATCATTCCTTTGGTGTTTATTAGCTGGGATACTTCTTTTTTTATAAAATCTTTTTTTAATTTTTTTTTTCATGAAATTTATTGTCAAATTGGTTTCCATACAACACCCAGTGCTCATCCCAAAAGGTGCCCTCCTCAATACCCATCACCAACCCTCCCCTCCCTCCCACCCCCCATCAACCCTCAGTTTGTTCTCAGTTTTTAACAGTCTCTTATGCTTTGGCTCTCTCCCACTCTAACCTCTTTTTTTTTTTTTTTCCTTCCCCTCCCCCATGGGTTTCTGTTACGTTTCTCAGGATCCACATAAGAGTGAAACCATATGGTATCTGTCTTTCTCTGTATGGCTTATTTCACTTAGCATCAACTCTCCAGTTCCATCCACGTTGCTACAAAAGGCCATATTTCATTTTTTCTCATTGCCATGTAGTATTCCATTGTGTATATAAACCACAATTTCTTTATCCATTCATCAGTTGATGGACATTTAGGCTCTTTCCATAATTTGGCTATTGTTGAGAGTGCTGCTATAAACATTGGGGTACAAGTGCCCCTATGCATCAGTACTCCTGTATCCCTTGGATAAATTCCTAGCAGTGCTATTGCTGGGTCATAGGGTAGGTCTATTTTTAATTTTCTGAGGAACCTCCACACTGCTTTCCAGAGCGGAAATGGGATACTTCTTTTTTTGTTGTTGTTATATACTCTTATTATTTATTTATTTATTTATTAAATTTACATCCAAGTTAGTTAGCATATAGTGCAACAATGATTTCAGGAGTAGATTCCTTCATGCCCCTTACCCATATAGCCCATCCCCCCTCCCACAATCCCTCTAGTAACCCTCTGTTTTGTTCTCCATATTTAAGAGTCTCTTATGTTTTGTCCCCTCCCTGTTTTTATATTATTTTTGCTTCCCTCCCCTTATGTTCATCTGTTTTCTGTATTCAAGTCCTCACATGAGTGAAGTCATATGATATTTGTCTTTCTGTGACTGACTAATTTCACTTAGCATAATACCCTCTATTTCCATCCATGTAGCTGCAAATGGCAAGATTTCATTCTTTTTGATTGCCGAGTAATACTCCACTGTATGTATATGTGTGTGTGTGTGTGTGTATGTGTATGTGTGTGTATGTATGTTTATGTGTGTGTATATACTTGAGCATAAACTCCTTCAATATATACACACACATATATAACATAATACCCTCTAGTTCCATCCATGTAGTTGTAAATGGGAAGATGTCATTCTTTTTGATTGCCAAGTAATACTCCATTACATATATAAATATAAATAAATAAATAAATAAATAAATATATATATATATGTATATATATACATACACACACACACACATACACACACCACATCTCCTTTAACCATTCAACCATCGATGGACATTTGGGCTCTTTCCATTCTTTGACTATTGTTGATAGTGCTGCTATAAAGATTGGGGTGCATGTGTCCCTTCAAAACAGCATACATGTATCCCTTGGATAAATACCTAGTAGTACAATTTCTGGGTTGTAGGATTACCCTATTTTTAATGTTTTGAGGAAGCTTCATACTGTTTTCCAGAGTGGCTGCACCAGCTTGCATTCCCACCAGCAGTGCAAAAGAGATCCTCTTTCTCCACATCCTCACCAACATCTGTTGTTGCCTGAGTTGTTAATTTTAGCCATTCTGATAGGTGTGAGGTGGTATCTCATTGTGGTTTTGATTTATATTTCCCTGATGATGAGTGATGATGAGCATTTTGTCATGTGTCAGTTGGCCATCTGGATGTTGTCTTTGGAGAAGTGTCTATTCATGTCTTTTGCCCATTTCTTCAATGGATTATTTGCTTTTTGGGTGTTGAGTCTAAGAAGTTCTTTATAGATTTTGGATACTAACCCTTTATCTGATATGTTGTTTGCAAATATCTTTTCCCATCTGTGGGTTGCCTTTTAGTTTTGCTGATTGTTTCCTTCACTGTGCAGAAGCTTTTTATTTTGATGAGGTTCCAATAGTTCACTTTTGCTTTGGTTTCCTTTGCCTCTGGAGATGTGTTGAGTAAGAAGTTGCTGTGGCCAAGATCAAAGAGGTTTTTGCCTGCTTTCTCCTTGTGGATTTTGATGGCTTCCTGTCTTACATTGAGGTCTTTTATCCATTTTGAGTTTATTTTTGTGTATGGTGTAATAAAGGGGTCCAGGTTCATTTTTCTGCATGTCACTGTCCAGTTTTCCCAGCACCACTTGCTGAAGAGACTGTCTTTATTCCATTGGATATTCATTTCTGCTTTGTCAAAGATTAGTTGGCCAGATGTTTGTGGGTCCATTTCTGGCTTCTCTATTCTGTTCCATTGATCTGAGTGTCTGTTTTTGTGCCATTAGCTGGAATACTTCTATAGAGAAACACTTTCTCTTATATTAAATAGAACTTTCTTTCCTTCTTTCTTTCTTTCTTTCTTTCTTTCTTTCTTTCTTTCTTTCTTTCTTTCTTCAAGAGAACAAATCTATACCTTTATGTATTTACTTTTCAGTTAGTTTAAATCCTTGATGGGGGGGCGCCTGGGTGGCTCAGTTGGTTAAGCGTCCGACTTCGGCTCAGGTCATGATCTCACGGTCCGTGGGTTCGAGCCCCACATCGGGCTCTGTGCTGACAGCTCAGAGCCTGGAGCCTGTTTCAGATTCTGTGTCTCCTTCTCTCTGTGACCCTCCCCCGTTCATGCTCTGTCTCTCTCTGTCTCAAAAATAAATAAACGCTAAAAAAAATTAAAAAAAAAATCCTTGAGGGGGACATCATCACACGGATTCTGTGGCCAATAGCTTTAGCGGGCGGGTTGTTTCGGAATTTGGCATGAACCATGCCACTGTTTCCAGGAGCACGAGGTACTTCTTCCCAGATTACTCTGATTTTATTCGGTTTGCCACCAGGAGTCACTGTGTTGTTGTTTGCTTTGTATACATAAACACATCTCTTGCTTAGATAGAATTCAGTTTCCTCTTGAACATAAACTCCTTCAATTAAAAAAAAAATTTTTTTTAACTTTATTTATTTTTGAGACAGAGAGAGACAGAGCATGAATGGGGGAGGGTCAGAGAGAGAGAGGGAGACACGGAATCTGAAACAGGCTCCAGGCTCTGAGCTGTCAGCATAGAGCCCAATGCGGGGCTTGAACTCACTAACCGCGAGATCATGACCCTGAGCCGAAGTCGGACGCTTAACCGACTGAGCCACCCAGGCGCCCCATAAACTCCTTCAATTTTAAGAACTTAAAGTCTGGTTCCAGAGACCCCACTTATAGCCACCAAAAATGGCTTTGGACCACAACCTTACAGACATATTTGTTGTTTTAGGAGTCCTGTTCTCAGTAGGCCTCCACAGATTTCAAGATGATGGAAAGAGCTTGAATAGAACTTTCATGAATATTTTAATACAATATAAAGGAAATATAATCTGATATTTTTTATTTCTATGAATGTATCTATGTTTATCTTCAGATTCAACATTTAGATTTATGATGGAGTGTTGGAGACTTACCTTATCATGAGTTCAACTACACATTAATATTAGAATTTCAAATATGCATTAAAAGAGAATCTAGCCTTGTCACTTGGTATAGTGTTTTCCTCTGATTCCATTTTTAGAACTGTTCTAACTTTTTGCAAATCTATCACTTTTCCCCCTCTAAGATGCAAGGTGAAAAGCAATCATCCTTAGCTTATTGCCATAACGCTTATACAAAGGGATATGGAAACCAGATTAATTGGTTAGATTAGCATCTATCATTTTTCTCTTTTGTCTCCCAGCTGTCTTCTCACAGAGGGAAATATCCAGCATTTTTGCACCACTGCTTCTAAAACAGCTCTGCTAACAGATGGTGACTTGAAGGAATACCATAGTTCATCATTAAATGTGGATGTCAAAATTTCTGAACATGTTGTGAGGAAATTGTTTAATTTTTTCCATTCTTAGGTGCTAACTCAGTTAAGAAAGTGCTGTAGGTCAGTGCTGGGAGCATCTTAGGGAAAGAAGTGTGAAAAATATGCCACACCTCTGTTCAGAGACCTGATTTTATGATCCCAGCAAGTGCTGTCATTCATCCCTTGCGTGACTGAAGACACACTTTGAAGAAACTTCACTGTTCTTTGGAATCACCAATGTCCTTAAAAACAGGTGAATGGATGAGTGTTTGAAATGTTCCAATGATGTCATGGATAAATGATATTGGAGATAAGACAATGCTCTACAAAAACTTTTTAGTGCATGACGGTAAATTATCAAAAGTCAAGTGAATGACCTTTTAAAGAAATGAAATGCTTCCAGATAAATAAAAGGTTTTAAAATGAAAGTTTATGGATATTAACTGCATTGCTTACTTTTGTGGCAGTGTTCTGCTCTTCCTAATTATCTGGGCTTCAATCATACTGGCCATTTGTGGGTCCTCAAATATGTCAGGCATTTTGTCTCATGGCTTTTGTGCATACTGTTTCTTTAGCTTAAAAGAAAGATGGTTTTGTCCAAGGCATGGTTTTTTCCCACATTTTATTTAGGTCAAATGTCACTTCCTTGGAAGTGGTAAGGTATTCCCTTACCTTATTGTTCTATTCCCCTGCTTTATTGTTCTTTATAACACTCAAAATCCTTCACTTGCTTATTTGTTGAATGTCTTTTCCATGAGAATGTGAGTTCTGTGAAAATGTTTGCTGTATGCACCGGAGTTAGGAAAGTGCCTGGAACCTGGCTAGCACATGTATGAGTTTGAATTGTCTTTTGATTCTGAGTTACAAAAAATGCAGCCAAGGGAGCCTTTAACTATAAGGACATTTACCTACACTTTACAAGACTGCTGAGTGTTGACTGTCACAAGGTTAGAGTGGACTTTTCCCTCTATATCTGCACTGCCATCTTTCATGTGTTGTTCTTTGGTCCTTAGGTCCAAAGGTCTTCTTTGGTCCTTAGGTCTTGTGTCTGACGGTCAGACACAAGATGGCTGCCTCAGTTCTAGGCATTACGTTTATAATCTAGGCAAAAAGAGAAGGAAAGGGGTGACACTAGCAACCTTTGTCACTTTTATCAGGCAGTGAAGATGTTTCTACAGACTCCCAGGTGACTTTTGCTTACATGTTATTGAACAGAATTGTGTCATATAGCCACTCCTAGCTGAAAAGAAGGAGTCTGGAAGGTAAATATTAAAAATGTCCAAATGCTTTAGCAGAGGTAAGCAAAGGGGAAGAGGGTCTTGGGAATGGCCTATGGGATAGCTAGCTAATAGCATCTACCACAGTAGTCAACAAAAATTCATTGAATGAATGTTAGTCAAAATGATAAGAGCAGGAGTGCAGTAAATGGCTAAATTCCTGTTTATCAATATTAACTTCTTTAAGGAACTTGGATTTTTGGACAGTTAACTAAACCTAAGGAGAGCATAAGTATAGAATCAAATACAATGAAAAAAGCAAATGAAAGAAAATGATAACAATGATAAGAGTGGGTAGCCATCATTTATTAAGGGCAAAACTTCCTTATAAAATTTCATAATTTAAACTATTAATTAGCTCAGGGAGGTCATACAGCCTAGTGATTAAATGAATCAGTAAACCTAAGTTTGAATTTTAGCTCATCTGGGTGAGTTGCTTAATTTTTCCAAGCCTCAGTTTTTTCATCATTAAAATGAAGATAATGAAGTAAGTCTTCAATTAGAAAATCCATGTGAACTAGGAGAGCCTAGCACTTAGCACTTTACTGAAAAAAGCCCAAAATTTACATATAAAACTAAGTAAAAAATGCATGCAATTACTCAGATTTACTTTTCACAATCTTAACTATTCTTTAGAAAATAGTATTCTGTTTGGTGTGGTACTTAGCCTTTTTAACCTCTCAAATAAAATCTGGTCATATTTCCATATTCCTCATATGCTTACTTTCAAAATGGCAAAAAACACTCGAGTAGATTATTGGACAGTCTCTTAAGGTAATTCTGCTTAAAAGAACAAATGGCTTGAATAGTTTAAATTATGAAATTTTATGAGACTAATACAAAACTGTAGTCTGTCATTAGTTTTTTGTGGTTCATTAGTTACAGTGCTTAGAAGTTGAATGCCACCTGGGTAAGGACGCATTAGATTATTTTCTGCAGGCATGTCTATCTTGATATAGTGCTGACTCTGTTATTCTTGCATCTAATGTATTCAAGTTGGCGTAAAAATGAAAGACATAATTCTCATTACATGTGCTAAGTCAGGCAGCAAGGGAAACAAGCCTGACTAAATGCTTGGATTTCACCCAATGGTGCAGCAAACTAATGTTGTTTCTGAAAATGAAAACTGTGTCTGTATTTGTCAGCTGGAAATGTCCAGGGCTTTGGAGAAAGTATGCAATAAATGGAGGACATTGTTCACTAAGTTAAACCCCTTTAACTCAAAGGCATTGAAATGAAGTTCTCTGTGAATAATAAAGGTGCTTGTATTAATAACATAGAACACTTTGGTGATTTTATGCTGAAGGACACATTGTATGACATTTTTATTTTAACATGATGCATTCCTTGGCAGCAGCAGCTAATAAAATCAGATTTTTTTTTAAGTTTCAGAAACTGTTCAAATAGCTCTTGCAGGTCAATTGCATTGTCTGTAGTTTAAAAATTGGCATCTTTAGGGATTTCAGTTGTCTTTCTTTATTATAAACTTTGAACTTGACAGATTTTTTCTGTGATTAAAAAAATTAACCCACTGTATTTTGGTTAGATTCACTCTTATTTTAAGTACTAACCTGATTTTGAAGTAATCACTTCACAATTCCACACTTCTATTTCCTTCTCTGCTCAAAGCTTTCCAACCTTGTTTCTCACTATCTTGTTCTCCATTCAGTAAGCTTGTAAAATGCATGATTATTTATTAGAATATGTGATGGGTCAAATGCCTGTTATTAATAATTACCTATTATAAAGTTGTAGGTTTTATTTATGATATTACAATGAAAACTGATTTCCATAAAAATTCTTTGTATTTCCTTCAAATATGGAACAATCTCACAAATGAATATTGTGTGAGAATAATTAACTGTGCATTAAGTAGCTGATGCTGGCAATAGGATTAAGACTACCTATTTCTTCAGGCAATTTTCATCTCATATTAATTTAATAAATCTTTTCTTTTAATGTACCTAAAACTCTTTTTCCTAAATAAAGTGTTCTGGGGTTTCATGCATAATTACTAACACAATGAACATTTCTATCTAGAAAATGGGAAAGACACAAATGTTCTTTGACGTGTGTGAAAAGAGTCCCAAATTTTATCTTTCATGGAATAAAGTGTTCATGGAATTATCATTACTGGTTGCCCATTCATTCTGGAAGGTTCTGAGTAAGTAAATGGAGTAAATGATTAAAGTGACTCATTACATGCCACTTTATGGAGTTTATTGAAAGTTAGGATCAACATAATTCCACTATGTCTGACTTTCAGTTGGGGCCTTTGGTGTGAAGGATTGTAGGGATTAATATGACTTTTGTAGTAGTACGTCTACACACTTAGAATTCAATAGTATTTTGTCAATGCTTCCAAAATCTATATTTCATGGTCAGGTTTAGGAATGGTTGTTAGGACTCAGGCCAGGCACATATTTAGTCACCTTTATTCAATCAACAAACACTTACTGAGCATCTACATTCATCTATGGACTCTACTGAACCTGGCACTCTTCTACGATTTCTCCCATCTATGCTTTCTCATTGTGAATTCATGGAGTGTTTATTTGGGAACTTGTGGTAAATTGTGCCTGAGTCCCACGCTTTAGTCTCTTCTCCCTTAACTCCACTGATAGGACAGTCACAGGAAGGAACTGGTAAAAATTATTGTAGATGGTAAGAACATGAGTTTTGAGATCAAATACTTTTTGCAGGTTTGAGGATTTTGGAGTTCCATTTCAATTCTTATTTAATATTTTGAGAAATATGCGTGTGCCTAGAATCTGCTGTAATTTAAGTACTCAAGAAAAAATAAAGCTAAAAAAATCAGAATGCCAATATCCTTCACATTCTCTTTTTTTGTTTATAGCTGTTTGCAGCAGCTATGTCAAAGCTCTGCCCCACCACATCTTACCTCCTCTAGCTCATGACCTTAGAGAATGCTTCTTGACTCTGCCACAGTGACCTAATCATCTGCTTTGGGATCCTTTGCAGCCACTTTCCTTCAGATGCAGTTGCTGCTTTCTTCAACCCAAAATTATCCTTTCTTCCCTGAGCTCACGTTCACATGGACCCATATTTCTATTTTCCTGGCAACCATGGTCTGGGAAAAAGACCTGGGCCTTCTCCTTGTCCTTATGGGTCCATATCAGCCCCCAAATAAGCCTACAATGATGAACATAAATTAGAAAATGTATTTATTATGTACTTTTTGTGACTGAGAAAAAAATTTGATGAATTCAAATATTACTTCAATGATTGACATTACTCTGGTGAGGTATTTAGGCTTTACCAGATTTTTTGGTACTTACCTTACAGATTGGAAGAGCTTAAAGAAAACATTTAATCATAAAACATCTTATCTAAAATTTTAATATCTCTCCATCAATTCTGAAAAGAGAGTCTTTTAGAAAATGGCCTACCTGTAGTTTGTCTATGTGTGCAAAGTCTATTAAAATAACATCAGGAATAAGCGTGAGGAGCCAAGTTTCCAAAGGCTTGTTGTTGTGCAGTATGAGCCAAAACACAGTCTTTTAAAATGAAACAGATTTATTTAATAATAGGATAAACAGAACAATAGGAGTCTCAGCAGGAGATAAGTAGAGAATGGTGGCACTGAACTGTATGATCACTTCGCCAAATGAAGGTTGATGATCTTACTAAATCACCAGTATCAATCAGTGTGGGAGCCATTATAATCTGTCACACTCCTGGAGAGGGAAAAAACCCTGTTAAGACATCCATCTGAAAGGGATGTTGCTTACTTGCTGCATATCCTTTGGCCACAAAATATTGACTGCAATTGTCAGGGAACTACAGTGCTTTCTTGTTTACTTTTTTATAACAGCTTTATTCAGATGTAATCTACATGCTGTAAATGATACCCATTTAAAGTTTACAATTCAACCATTTTTATTATATTTACAGAGTTGTGCACAATTTTAGAATATTTTCATTACCCCATATAGAAACTCTGTACCAATGTAGCAGTCATTCCCCATTTCCTGTCAATGTTCCAGCCCTAGACAATCACTAAATCTACTTTCTGTCTGTATAGATTTACCTATTCTGGAAAATTCCTTATAACAGAACCATGCAATATGTGGTCTTTTGGGACTAGCTTCTTTAACATAATGTTTTCAAGGTGTTAGTAGAAGCTAAACCTGAGCAGTGGAAGGAACCCCAGTGACAGAGTCCCAAGTCCTTGAGGGGGAAAGATAGAGACGTGAGCAGGAGGCAAGGACCGTGATAAATAAAGTATACATTAAAAGGCCGGAAGCAAAATCCTGACCTTGTGGATTCCAAAACCTTGGGGCTGACAGATCAAGAGCTACCTCTACCCTAGGGTAACCCCTAGACTCACAATGCATTTGCATCACAGGCACAGATCCCCGCCCTCCCCACCCAGCATTGAGAAACCACCCACTGTACTTCACTTCTCCAAGCAGCCCTGAGAGACCCAATTACATCCAATTCCAAAACAACCTATGGCCCAGTCCCATTTTGCAGATCCTGCCAGCTCTCCCACCTGGAGAGTATACTTTCTCTTAATAAACAGCTCTGTGCTTGCTACTTTCCTTCTGGGCCATCTTTATGGCCCAAGTGAGGATCCCCTAAATCTCATGGGGAATCCAAGGACTGAGACTCCATTCACACAACGCTGGCACTCTTTCATCCATCCCTGACAAAGGGTCATCATGGTGTAGCATAAATTTGCAGTTTATTCCTTTTTATTGCCGAATAATATTCTATTGTGTGGATATATCACATTTTATTCATCATTTGATGAATGTGGATGTAAATGATGAACAGAGATATATTCTTTCTGTAGTAAATTGAAGCAAATGTTTAAAGTTGTGCTGTAGCTTGTACAGAAAGTGAAATGGTTGAGCAAAAGAATGGAAAATTGGAACCTGAGTTGTAAAAAGTCAATGGATTTTTTTTTTGCAAAAACAAATGTCTAATACTTCATTTTAAATCTTCTGCAATGTTGATTATGTTCTCCCCTTCACTCTTACCTCCAACTGTCTGTTGAAAGTCAGTCACTGGCAGCTGACTCATGTGTTGAGAGTAGGTGGAAGAAATCAGAGAGACAGGCTGTATCCCTTGTTTGGGTTGACAGCATTGAACAGACTTATGGTAATCATAGAAAGCAGAGAAGAGAACAAGAATTCAGATGCAAGAAATGATTCAGAGGCACCTTAAAGGAAACTAAGACTTCACAGAACTCTTAGGGAGGACACCGGAAACCCCAAAGGCCACGAACAAGAGTTCTGATGGTATTCATCTCCACTTTTAGGTGCAGGGAACCCCTATCTGACATGCTTTGCTATGAAATATGACCAAAGTTTTAAAAAAACATAAGTAAATGGGTCATTTAAAAAAATCGTGGTTTTGGTTTTTTTTTTTTTTTTTCTTTCTTTTTTGAGTAGATGATCTTGTTTGGCTTTGAGCATGCATAGGCCTGGATTTGGTTTAGGAAGAGTATGAATAAATGCAAGGAGAACAAAGATAGTACTCAAGTGTTCATATTTAAAAATAAGATTTTGCAGATTTAAAAGCTAAGCTATTATCTTCAGAAAGGATTCTCTAAATTCATTTATCTTTCTTTTTAACTTATCATAATCTAGGTCTGTGATTTATCTCTCTATATACAACTATTATCTATTATTAAAGTATATCATAGTTCTGATACGAATCAAATTTTCCTTACCAGGTATTTTGAAACTTTGTGGGGATGTACCCAAGGAAAACCTTGGCTCCACTTTGTTCTGTCATTATATTTTCCTATTCAATTTACTAATTGTTGTCCCTAGCTGTCTAGAGCCTAAAGAAACAGGTGGCTGGCAGTGCTGGTGTCCTGGGTATGAGAGGGGAATTTCATTTTTTTTTTAAGATTTTTAAATTTGTTTTTGAGACAGAGCAAGCGAGAGCGAGTGCACGCATGTGTGAGCTAACAGGGGAAGGGCAGAAAGAGAGGGAGAGAATCCTGAGCAGGCTCAGCACTGTCAGCACAGAACCTGATGTGGGGCTCAAACCCACAAACCGTGAGATAATGATCTGAGCCGAAACCAGAGTCAGACGCTTATGCTTAACTGACTGAACCACCCTGGTGCTCTGAGAAGGGAGTTGCTTTTCTTTCTTTTCTTTTCCTTTCTTTTCTTTTCTTTTCTTTTCTTTTCTTTTCTTTTCTTTCCTCTTCTCTTCTCTTTTCTTCTCTTTTCTTTTTTCTTTTCTTCTCTTTTCTTTTCTAAGTGTATTTATTTATTTTGAGAGAAGAGAGTACAAGCAGGGGTGGGCCATAGAGAAAGGGAGAGAGAGGAATCCCAAGCAGGCTCCACACTGACAGCACGATGCGGAGCTCAAACTCATGAACCCGTGAGATCATGACCTGAGCTGAAAACAAGAGTTAGCTGCTTAACCAGTTGAGCCACCCAGGCATTCTTCTTCTTCTTCATCTTCTTCTTCTTCTTCTCCTTCTCCTTCTCCTTCTCCTTCTCCTCCTCCTCCTCCTCCTCCTCCTCCTCCTCCTCCTCCTCCTTCTCCTCCTTCTCCTTCTTCTTCTCCTCCTCCTCCTCCTCCTCCTCCTCCTCCTCCTTCTTCTCCTCCTCCTCCTCCTCCTTCTTCTTCTTCTCCTTCTCCTCTCCTCCTCCTCCTCCTTCTTTTTCTCCTCCTCCTCCTCCTCATCCTTCTTCTTCTCCTTCTTCTACTCCTCCTCCTCTTCCTCCTCCTACTTCTTTTTAATGTTTATTTATATTTGAGAGAAAGAGTGCAAGCATGGGAGGGGCAGAGAGAGAGAGATGGAGAAATAATCTGAAGCTGCCTTCAAGCTCCGAGCTGTCAGCACAGAGCCCTACTAGGGCTAGAACCCAGGAGCCGTGAAATCATGACCTGATTGGACACTTAACCTACGGACCCCCCCAGGCGCCGCAGCCCCCACTCCCAGAAGGGAATTTCAAATGAAATACCTCTCCATTCCAAGACTGACTCTTCATTTCCAAAATAGCTTGACCTATTATTCTGATGATATTAATTAGACTTTTTACTTTAGATTGCATTTCTGCCTTGTATTTTTTTTTTTTTTTTTTTTTTGGGACAGAGAGAGACAGAGCATGAACTGGGGAGGGGCAGAGAGAGGGAGACACAGAATCGGAAACAGGCTCCAGGCTCCGAGCCATCAGCCCAGAGCCTGATGCGGGGCTCGAACTCACAGACCGCGAGATCGTGACCTGGCTGAAGTCGGACGCTTAACCGACTGCGCCACCCAGGCGCCCCTGCCTTGTATTATTTTTTATCCATCTAGGATAAGTTTTTCCACTCTACCCTGTTAGTTTTCATTAGATATCTGTTGAGTTTTGTTGCGCATTCATATTTTGGAAACAGGGAGTATATGGATTCATATAAATACCTGGTATGGAATCTCTTTTGTAAAAGGTATATCTTTAATAATGGGATATAAGACTTTAGGCTGCAGTGGTGGCAATTGGTAGGCTAGCTTGGAACTGTCACAATTTTCAAAGCAGTGGAGATTTTACTGGGGCTGATATGGTAGTGATTGTATTGGTTTGTTACAGCTACCATAACAAAGCACCACAGAAGGCTGACTTAAACAACAGAAATCTATTTTTCACGGTCCTGGAGGCTAGATGTCTGAGATCAAGGTGTTGGCAAGGTTGCTTTCTTCTGAGGTCTCTCTCCTTGGCTTGTAGATGGCCTTCTTTCCCCTTTTCCTTAACGTGGTTTTTTCCTCTATGTCTGTGTCTTGATTTCCTCTTCCTATAAGGACACCAGTCCTACTGGATTAGGGATCACCCATAATCTTAACCGAATTACATCTTTAAAGACCCTATCTCCAAATACAGTCACATTCTGAAGTACTAGGGTTAGGTTTTCAACATATGGGTTTGGGAGGGACACAACTGAACCCATGACAGTGATCTTGACTGAGTTTTTCTCCCAAGACAAACTGTCATCCTTGTTTTATTCTTGGGTACCTTAACTTATTTTGGGATTCTTGCAGACTTGCTCTGCCTATGTCCCCAGCCCAAACACTCTAACTAATAATCCTTCCCAAACAAATCTTACACTGTTTTTAGTGGAAAGTTCTTGCAGCTCCAGCTGGATGAATACTACAGCCCTTCAGAATGTGTATCTGTTTCAACAAAAAGCCCCCATTACAGCCTCCTCACCTATGTAAGCTGAACTGCTTTGGTTTTGGAAGACTGGGTTTATAAATATAACTCCTTTCTCTTTCCATCTTCCAGAAATTTGTGAAAGTACCAGATTTCCATTAGAAAGCATCCTTTCTTGACTTCACAGGGCCATGGGTTTTGTCTTCTTCTTCTTCTTCTCTTTTATTTGTTTACCTTTGTAATTTCAAAGGGAATTTGGGAGGGAGAAGAGGAATACGTTTGCTTTGTATGGCACATTGAACTAGAAGTTAACTATAACATTTTAAACTATTATATTTTTATTTTCCATTTGTGGCTTATATGTATGTTGGCATATGTGGCAATGTTACATATGTTGTTTTTTTTATTAAAAATTTTTTAATGTTCATTTATTTTTGAGAGAGAGAGAGAGAGAGACAGAATTTGAGTGGGGAAGGGACAGAAAGAGAGAGGGAGACACAGAGTCTGAAACAGACTTCAGGCTCTGAGCTGTCAGCACAGAGCCCGACGCGGGGCTCAAACTCACTAATCGTGAGATCATGACCTAAGCCGAAGTCGGATGCTTAACCGATTGAGCCACCCAGGTGCCCAACATATGTTATTTCTTAATCCTTGGGACAATCTTGAGAGTTAGCTATGACCTGGCTTGCCCTCCTGGATTCCTGGAGATCTTCATTGACATATTAAAGGTGATGACCATGATGGTACTCATATCATAGAGATTTTAGGGTACAAAGAGATCAGGTATGTAATTTGGGTTACAAATTACATGGCTGGCTCATAGCAGATTCTCTGAAAATATTAGTTTATTTGTCCAGTATTTTTAAGCTTCGGGCAACTATGTCCACAGCATAATTATGCAATTAGGGCAAACTGCAATGTCCATTCATTTTCCTTCCTGAAGTGCTTTTATGTATAGTTCTCTATGCTACTGGCTTATTTTCAGGTTACTAGTATGTAAAATTCCTCTCTTAAGGATTCACTTATATTAAAAATATTAATTATATTATATTTTCATATATTTATATTATATGTTAAAAATATTAAAAGTTCTGAGACTGGTTCCTGCAAGACATTGTTCAATAGAGTATGTTCAAATGTTTTTTCCTTATACAAATATATCCCTTTCAGTTGACTAAATGTATTGTTTGTGGGCATTAAACATAAGGGAAAAAATGTCCTATTTTAGTATTTTAAGAAAATCGTATTTAATTCATATGGTTTCAATGTTCAGGGATCTTGCAGAATTGAGAATTGTGGACTCATAGTGCAATAAAATCCTTATAATGCCCCTGTGCCATTTTTGTTTCATTTGTCTCTTTTGCTTTTTTTCTCTATTACCCTTTATTGTCTGATGTGTCTCTTGGGCTTGAATTACAAATATGAGTGTACAGTGTGGATTTGGTGCATCAGATATTTTTATGTGTCCAAGTCACTGATCTGTTGCGATATGTGACTAGTATTTCCAGACCAGTTCCTAATCCTAGGTGAGGGAGAGATCTACGTTCAGGGTCGTTGAATTTCACAAGAATGGAGAATTGGATGAAAGCTCAAAGCACATTATCTGCTAGTTTTTAAAACCCTGAGAATTTCAAGGGAAACATAATCCATATGTATCTCATCTGTTTACAACTTTCCTTATCAAAATATTATGCTATTGAGCTCAGAGGTGCCCAGGAAGTCAGTTAAGCCTTTTGAAGACTCCTCACTTAATTATGTAACCGGATATCATGTTTTGGCATGGGAAAGAGGCCATGTCCCTTCTAAGTTCTCTGTCTTTCAACATTTAGTTGTCTTTATCATCCCAAAATCGAGGGATTTAAAACAGATTTATTTTTATGTTATTATGAAAAATGAGCTAATGGTATTATAGGTATATAAATAAGAAAAGAGAGAGAGACTCTCACTGCTGTGTTGACTTGGAATCTTAAGGGGAAAGGAGAAGGCTGTAGAAAAAATAATTTTCCTTTATTTCTAAACGAATAACTTAATTTTTCAATTTCTAGGGACGTAGCTTTTATTGAAGTTGGAGGATCTTATTTAATAAGTGGAAACAGTGCTAGAAGGACCTTAAAATTTTTATGGTAAAATCGACAAGAATTTGCCTATGTTACAATTCAAAACTGATTTGTAATAATTTGAATGCCCACCCCCACTTTATGTTTTCGGATGTTAAAAGAGACATGAGCTGTAGATGAAAGATATCCTGTAGTCATTGGGATTGCTTCCAAAAGGATTCTCTCATATCCACTGTATCTTACTGCCAATACAAGTAAAAAATAAATCAGAAGTAGAATTCCAGGAAACTAGTGGTCAGCTTTCAAAGTTTTACTATAAGTTTAGCCTACTCTTGCTACTTTTCTTATGCATAAATGATTTAAAATCTTTCAAATGGTAATGTAACATATGTGAAGGAGATAAATGGAACAAAACTTGCTTTACATTGATGAAATTATGGTAAAAAGATATTACCTAAACTTTTAAATATAAAAATAAAATTCTCAATCATGTTGATAACTGTTTATCAGATGACTTTTGTAAAACTTTTTAACTTAGCTGTTTTATCCTGTAGAATAGTTCCTGTGTATGATTGTATTTACACTTCACAAAAATGGGTGTTATGGGTTAATGTTTTCACTTACTGTATTGTCCTACAAACTATGTGCTCAAAAACTGTACCAGAAGAGATGCGATTTCAACTAAGTGAAATATTTTTTTTAGTCTGTTGTTTTTGGTGAAATTTTAAGACTTCCAATGATACAGAGTTCAATACAGAATTCATTTGTCTGACTTTCTTCTTGCATTCAGGCCCTCCCAGTTGTATATGAATTTTTATTTTGGCTCTGCTATGTGACTTTGGGCATTAAGCAACCTCTCTGAACCTGTTTCCTGACACATAAAAAAGAAGGATAGGAACTATATGCCTCACAGAGTGTTGTGAAGATTAAATACGATTTCCAGGGTATACCGCCTGGGTCATTGATGCTATTACTGGTGATGATGGCAACAAATTTCCCCATTAAGAATAACTTATTAAAAAATTAAAAAAAAATTTCAGTGTAGTTCACACACAGTGTTACATTGGCTTCAAGTGTACAACATAGTGATTCAGCTTCTTTGTAAGTTATGCTGTGCTCTCCACAAGTGTAGTTAACCATCTGTTACCATACAATGCTGTTATAATACCATTGACTATATTGCCTATGCTGTACCTTTTATTCTGTGACTTACTCATTCCATAACTATAAACAAATATAGCTATATTTGTTTTATTGCTGGGGTACCTGGGTGGCTCAGTCAGTTAAGTGTCTGATTCTTGATTTCAGCTCAGGTCATGATCCCACGGTTCATGAGATTGAGCCCTGTGTTGGACTCTGCACTGATGGCACAGAGCCTGCTTGGGATACTCTCACCGTCTCTCTCTACCCCTCCCTGTCCACGCATGTGCCCACACACTCTCTGTCTCTTTCTTTCTCTCAAAATAAATAAATAAATAAACATAAAAAAATAAAGCTGTAAATAAAGTTTTTTTAATGTTTATTTATTTTTGGGAAAGAAAGAAAAACAGAGCATGAATGGGGAGGGGCAAAGAGAGAGGGAGACACAGAATCTGAAGTGGGCTCCAGGCTCTGAGCTGTCGGCCCAGAGCCCAACACAGGGCTCGAACTCATGAACCATAAGATCATGGCCTGAGCTGAAGTCAGACCTTAACCAACTGCGCCACCCAGCCGCCCCAAAGTAGTATTCATTTTATTGCTGAATATACTGTTATCTGAAAGTCCTACTATTTATTGGAGAGCCAAATTTTGCCTTCCTTTCCAGAGATTTTTTTTTTAGTAACTGTTAATTGTTTTTACTTTGTTGGTGATGTTTAAAAAATAGCTTCTATGATAAAATCAAGTTGAAATCTATCATTATGATGAATAGATTCAAATATAGATGGAAAGGTGATACCATTTTTAAGAGTATCGTTTCCATATCTCTGGGCTGTAGCACAAAGTGTTCCCTGTCAATGTGGCATGAGTTCCACGAAGTTAGGGCCCTTTCCTCCTCTCATAACCAAAGGACGATTTAAAAGGAAGTGTTAAAGTGAGAATTTTTCTTTTTATAAAAGGAAAGGAAAAGAAAAATTGAATAAAAAATTGCTGCCAAGGGAGAAAGAGAATTGAAGAGCTGTGACAAATCCCTATGTGGTCCAGATTGTTGGCACAATGCGGAGAAGTTAAGAGTGAATGGAACAATGGGAAATCATTCATGAGCCTGAAGCTAATCACTTGGCTTCTGAACAAAATGGGGGAAGAACCAATATTTTAGAGAGGGTAGAAAGCCCAGGGAGCTGGTGCAGAAGTAAGTTCCTTTATTCAAGAACAAAAAGTCAAAGAGAATTAATAGATGATTTACTGGAACCTGTCTGGCATCTGAGAATGACTTACATGTTATAAAGAGGCTTCCTTTTCCAGATAGGTGAAACACTGTTTAAAAAATATTGCTTTTAAGAAAATATTTGATAATATATTTTCAGCCTTTTGAACATATTATTTAATTTCCTTCACAATTATAAACACAGGGCTCTCTCTAAATCCAGTGAGTATCTCACTGAAGCTAAAGATGTGTTGTTTTCAGTACACCTAAATTGTATTAATTATAGTAGAGCTGGGTGTGTATTTTTTTATTTTCCATTTCCTATGCTGTGGGAGAGGAGATGTGATAAAATCTTTAAATTATTGCACAATAGTAAATAAACATAACTGTTGTTTAAAAGGCTGCACTGCTATTAGCTAACTTGAAAGGTGTGCATATTCTGCTATAAATCTGAGTTCTATGAGTGGAAGGTGTTTTGAAGGGGTCACAGTATAATATAGGGAAGTACAGGTTGAATGAAAGTTGAAGAATACCTAATGTACTAATGTCCCTAATGTACTATAAAGCCCCTTTCCTACAAAATTATTGAGTGAATTCCTTGCTGGATTTCAAAATCAGCATTGTTCAGCTGCCAATAAAGCAAGATTTTCATTATGCTAACATCTAAATAAAATAATTGGCAGGGGGTTGCACCTGGTGGCTCAGTTGGTTAAGCGTCCCACTTTGGCTCAGGTCACCATGAGGTTTGTGAATTTGAGCCTCACATTGGGCTCTCTGCCATCAGCACAGAGCCTGCTTCGGATCCTCTGTCCCCCTTGCTTTCTGCCACTGTCCCATTTGCGCTCACTCTACCTTTCAAAAAATAAATAAACACTGAAAAAATTTAAAAAAACATAATTGGGAAAGGGTAGGTAAAGATGAGATTTAAGTATCTGACTAGGAAAGTGTAGGGAAAGTCAGTGCTGAAAATATCAGATTTAAAAGTGGTCTTTTTTGTTGCTCAAGACAGAGTGCCCAAATTTAGTACCCCAATTTTTGTCATCGTCTTTATAGACTACTTTTCTCCTATTTATGGGCCAAAACAGAGGGCATGCTGGAGCAAGAAGAAAGAAAAAAAGAGAAACCCAGTCAATTCATGGCTACCTTATGCTATGCCAGACATAATCATAACTTAAGACTTAGTTGACCATTCAAAAAGTTTACCATTCAATATTTTTGTTACCCAAAATATTTAACCACTAATTCCAAATAGGCACAACTCAGTGTAAATAGATCAGGGACCTGGGATCCTGGATGGTGCCTGGCATCTGGTCTTTATGCTATATCTAACTCACTGCATAAATTGAAGTATATCACATAATGTTATTGGACCTCAGTTTCCCCATTTGCAAAGTAAGTTGAATGAGGCATTCTTTATGATCTCTTTGAATTCTCAAATTCTCTGATTCTGTTTTTCATATTCAAAATGTTAGAAAGTGATTGTGATAGGCACACCTGGGTGGCTTAGTCAGTTAAGTGTCCAATTTTTGATCTCAGCTCAGGTCATAATCTCATGGTTTGTGAGATAGAGCCCCTCATCGAGCTCTGTGCTGACAGTGCAGAGGCTGCTTGAGATTCTCTCTCTCCTCTCTCTGCCCCACGGACCCCCCCCCCCCCCCCCTCATGCTATTTCTCTCTCTCTCAAAATAAATAAATAAACTTAAAAAACATTATTTTTTAAAAGAAAGTGGTTGTGATAAATAAGGTACAGGTAAGACACTGTGGAATGTCAGAAGAAATTGCTTCTAATTTTGAGCTTCAGGGAATTCCTTGTAGATACTAATTTCATATGTGGAGATGAAGGAACATACCTTCAAGTCAGAAGGGATGGCAATGATATGAAGCAGAAAATGGTAAGGCTATTCCTGAGAACAAGTGGTTAAACTTCTCATGAGCCTTGTTCCTTTTCTTTTCAAGAGAGGCAACTTTTATTAAAAAAACACAAGCATAAAACAAAAGACCTCTCTAGCAAAAAAGTCTTAGGTAAATCAGAATCAAAGATCAAAGTAAAAAGAAATTTTATTTCTGATATCTAAAAAAATATGATCTCATTGAGTAAAACGTGCAGCACAAAAATTATAAATATGGAAGTAAAACTCACATGTAATTCCAACATGCAGATAATTACTATTAATATTTTCATATCTTGGTGTACTTCCTTCTAATCTTTATTTTATGCATAAATATACATATATTTGTATAATTTTGCTCCTATTGTACACATGATTTCATTACCTATTTTAGGTCTTAATATATCATACAGGATGGTTCCTACCTGGCTCCTTTTTGGGGAAAATATAATTCTGGGCTCCTTGGTCTGCTTTGTCAGGAATCAGCTTTGTCCTTAATGATACTCTAATCAGTCTCAGGAGAAAGTGCATGTTAAGGTTTGGTCATAATAGGAATATTTCTTAGGACAGGTATTTTTTTCCCTGGAGAATCTATTCATTTGGCATTATGTTCTAGATTGCTGGAGGGCAAAGGTGAGACTCTGGTACTGCCAGGGCACAGTATTAAACTTGACATGGAGTAAGCACTCATGTTTGCTGAACTGCACTTTCAGTGTAAATGATGCTTCCAGAGGAAGGACGAATGCAGAACGTCTTCTAGGGAAAACTTTTGTGCATTTGGCAATTCCCGATCAAAGGCACCATTTCCCTACTTGCTGGTATTTTCCTATGTATAGTATACATAGTATATATATAGCATAATATATATATAAAATATACTATCTAAAGTATATATACATATATATAGTATATAGTACCTACAGCTATATATATATATATATGTGTGTGTGTGTGTGTGTTTGTGTGTGTGTGTGCGTGTGCGTGTATATATATGGTATCTACTGTGTATATATACACACACATATAATGTAAAATATAGGAAATATATACAATAAAAAATCTATATCTATATCTATATAGTATATATATAGGAAAAACAACTTAGAGAAAAATGTTAAGTAAATAATAGGACACAAGAATGATGAGGATATGGCAAAAAACTGTGAAGGTTGAACCTGAATGACAAATGTTTAGGAACACAACTCTACCAGATTTCCTGGACCAAGCAAAGAGTGTGAGTTCCTTTTGTACTTTCTTTTTCTTTTCATGTGGGAAGAGGTACTCAGTATCTGTATGCGGATTATCCCAGATTGAAAATTTTCTTTGCATTCCAGGTTACTCCCATGTTACCATTCAGCAGATCTGAAGGGTTTGTTTTCAGTCTCTTCTGAGGACTCAACCAGTTACAGTCAATATCTTTTCAAGCACCATTTGCTGTTCCCTTGTTTTTATTTGTTAATTATGATACTGTAATTGCATTTGCCTTTTCATCAAGAATTGACAAGTGTTCTATGGGAAAGCTGTGCTGATCTAGTAGTTTAAACTATTTAGCAACATATTACAGAATCATAGGTTCTACTTTGTACCCTCCATTTAATAAGCTATTAGATTGGAGTTAGACAGCTCTTCTATTGATAAAATGAAATAGATGATCTCTCTAAGGTTTTTTATAGCTCTAAAAAATTTTTTATGTTCCTGGATGTCTGATTTCTTTGTTTCAATATACTATGAGGTTAAAGTTGTCCTCCTTTCTACTCTATGGTCAGCCATACCAAGCTACTTAGAGTTTTCACAAGTCACTGTGATTTGTGTGATTTCATTTTGCTCCATTTACCCTGATCTGTGAATATTAAATTGAAATCCCATAATTTCTATCTAGAGCACTGGTTTTAGATGTGAGACAATTAACAAGAATGCACAATCACCCTGCTCATTCTGTGCTATGGAAGGTTCATTCTTAAACTTTGATAAAAATAGCAATCAGGGTTATAATTAACCCTGAAGTTTTTTTTTTTTAATTTTTTTTAACGTTTATTTATTTTTGAGACAGAGAGAGACAGAGCATGAACGGGGGAGGATCAGAGAGAGAGGGGGACACAGAATCTGAAACAGGCTCCAGGCTCTGAGCAGTCAGCACAGAGCCCGACGCGGGGCTCGAACTCATGGACAGTGAGATTGTGACCTGAGCCGAAGTCTGACGCTTAACCGACTGAGCCACCCAGGGGCCCCAGAAGTTGTTTTTTTTTTTTTTTTAATGTTCATTTATTTTTGAGAGAGAGACAGAGTGTGATCAGAGGAGAGGCAGAGAGAGGGGGAGGCACAGAATCTGAAGCAGGCTCCAGGCTCTGAGCTGTCAGCACAGAGCCAGATGCAGAGCTCAAGCCCATGAGCTGTGAGATCATGACCTAAGCCGAAGTCGGATGCTTAACTGACTGAACCACACAGGCACCCCCAACCTTAAAAATTATAATTCCCTAGGAAGGATCTTCCAATTTCTACACTACTAAATCCAAAATGCTGACATAAAACTTTTGGTGTTGTTCAATATGACTTTTATGTGCACAGAAGATTATTCACCAGTTTATTTTTGGTTTAAAAAATACATGATACCTAGTTTTTTTGTTAGGCTTTTAAGTTTAGCTTACATATCCTATCAATTGGTTTGTACATTTAGAAAATGTGAATCACATGTAAAGATTCTTGATTAATACTTTGTCTAATTTATATATATTCAAACATTATACAGTGCTTTTGTAATTTGATATACTTTATTTTCTTCATATATGTTCTTTTGACTTAATACTCCCCAAACACTGTTTTTTATAACTCTAATAATTCAAACGTGGAAATATGGTGAACCTAGGAAGTTCAATGCTTTGTATAAACTTAGTAATATATTAACTTAAAATCAGTAGTCTAGGGGCACCTGGGTGGCACAGTAGGTTAAGCGTCCGACTTTGGCTCAGGTCATGATCTCGCGGTTTATGGTTTCAAGCCCCGCATTGGCCTCTGTGCTGACAGCTCAGAGCCTGGAGCCTGCTTTGGATTCTGTGTCTCCCTCTCTCTCTGCCCTCCTCCAGTAGCACTCTCTCTCTCCCTTTCAAAAATGAATAAACATTAAAGTCATTAGTCTAAACCAATCATTATATATTTTAAATTAGAATCATAAGACTGTCACTCTATTAGGCCTAATTCTTTTAAACATTAAAAATACAGAAAATATTTTCATCCCTAGGATGAATCCTTGGTGTAAGAAAAAAATGTGATTGGTTGGGAGAGACTCCAGGCTAATAATACTTCTCCTCCCTTTTTAAACTGAGGCTATGTAAAACAAAACAAAACAAAACAACAAAACAAAACAAAACAAAAAAACCAAAAAAAAACCTTTAAAAAAAAAGGTGTGTCTGGGTGGCTCAGTCAGTTGAGTGCCTGACTTCGGCTCAGGTCATGATCTCGCAATTTGTGAATTCGAGCCCCGTGTCAGGCTCTGTGCTGCCGCTCAGAGCTTGGAGCCTGCTTTGGATTCTATGTCTCCTTCTCTCTCTGCCCCTCCCCCACTTATGCTCTGTCTCTCTCTGTTTCCCAAAAATAAATAAATGTAAAAAAAAAAAACCCAAAAAACAAAAAAAAAACTTTAAAGTGAGGCTATGTAGAAGCACATTGTCTAACTGAATTACTGGTCCTACACCAGGGCAATCCAGCAATTACTTTCCCCACTGTTTCTTTAGAATAAACTAATTAGAAAAAAATATAAGGATGTACAAATAATGAGAATGTTCTATGTTTCCCAGACTCTTCTTGATGCTTAGTAAATGACAAATAAGATTGTAAAGGTTTATTTTGCTCTAACAATAATTAGCTGATTTATACACTAAGATGTTGTTTTGGGGTATTGATGAAGGCATTGGTGGTGGCATTGGGTCTTCCTCTCTTACTATCCTACATGTTTGGAAGGTGGTTGATATGATTTGGATTTAGTCTGAGGTTGTGGAAGGAACTGGCTGACTTGAGGCAGAAACATCCAGCCTTGATTATATAAGCATCAGGCTACCCAGCCAGACTCTGTAATGCAACCATCTAGTCCATCAGAACACAACTCTTTGTCTAGATTGATTTTCCTTCTTTCTTACAGTTTTCTATTCTTTATTTTATTATTTTAAGCCCTTGCATTCTTTGATTTTGTTGTTGTTGAAGAAATCAACTTGAAAAATTTGTCTTTTCTAATTTGGGACTAATTCACCCCCATTCCATCCCACCCCCTATCCTTCAGAGAAAATATTTTCTGTGTTTTACTTAGTAGTTTTGATGTCTTTGAATTCACATTGCATAAGCATAGGAAAAATAGGATGTCTATGTAAAACCTCAATTACAGTGTATAAATTTACAACTTTTCTCTTAATTGGATAACATTTTGTTCTAATAAAAGGTAAGGCTTCATTTCAAGGGCACTCTCTGGGTGATGCAGATTCTTGGATTCCTCTCTGTTTTGTTGAAATTCATTATGTGCCTGAATGACTAAAGGGAGAATGGATGTTTTTATATTCCTCAATGGGTGTCAGTTGTAATCAAGTTCAAGTAGCAAACAAAGCTCAAAGTGAATGAACACAAGGGTGTCATCTATCAGTGGCATCTTCATTTTTGAGCTATTGTGCCATTCACAATAAAAGCAACAGACAGACACTGTTGTAAGCAAACACTGAATATCTTAGTTTAGTTCATTCATATTATTGTGGATGTATCATTAACATAGGAGTGACCTGGAAAGGAGCCAGTTTCTCTGTTCTGTATCTAAAAATGGATCACTGTACTGCTGAGAATACTGTGAAAGCATTGTAGAAAATCATTTACTTTGGAAAGATACAGTCTAAAAGGCTGAAAATCCTCACTCTAGGTATTAGACAGAAAATGATTGAGGACTTGTTTGCAAAGTCTCCTTGACTAAAGGACTAGTTTTCTTTCCCTGGTCTCTTTAACTAAATGATATTCTGCTCACTTTTTGGTGGGTATGTTCTTATTATGATATTAATAAGAATCAAAAGTAAACATGATCTTTATACCATTTTTGTCCAGAAAAGACTCTTAGTTGTAAGAAAAGTAACCTGTTCAAATAGCTCAAGTGAAAAGGGAAATAGTGTTCACTGGAAAATATTAAGGCCTTATGGAATCTGAGAAGAGTAAGTAAAGTGGAGATTCTAAATCTGAGGTCAAGAACTGAGCTTCCTTGCTCTGTATCTCTTTCTCTGTGGGTTTTGTCTCCATTCGTCTATCTCTGAGTCAGCTTCCTGAGCTTATTCATCTTGCATGGGGACCTATCTGGCCACCTCACATTGACTTTACTAGATCTTTTATCTCAGATGTCTATATCTGATGGGCTCAGATATCCAGTGCCTCAATTCCAAAATCCTTACAGGTAAATCTGATTGATTATTAGTAATATACTGGCTGGACTTCAGTTCAGGGTCGCATTCCTGACTAATGTTCTACAATTGTGGAGTAGGGTCATGTAGCCTAGCGGGTGGTAGGCTGTAACGAAGTAGCTGTGGATGGAATAGGCTGTGAGAAGCATGTCTATTATAGGCTCCATGGTGTGTCTAGATCAACGGCCTTAAAACTTTTTCCACCATGGTCCATAAGAAGAAATAATATTTTTTCATTCTATCCCAGCATTCATCAATGTGGTAATTTTTTTTCTTCCAAAGTTTGGGATAGTCTTTATTGGAGCTTGGAATGTCATTCACCTTAATCAGAGGCAGACGGTGCAAAAATGAGCAGCAACAGTGGCAGACACCCAGCAGGCTCCAGCAGGGCTACGTTGGGAAGCCTGCTCGCCCGCAAGCAATACACAGGTACACGCACACATGCACGCATATGTGTTAATTCTTGAAGCAATACTTCCTCTTATTACGCGTGATACACTCTAGCATTCCCTTTTCTATTTCTGTCTATCCCAGCTCATTCCGTTAAATAAAGGCATGCTGCTCTGTCTCACTAAATTGATTTCATGCTCCACTAATGAGTTGCAACTTTAGTTTCAAAAGCACTGGTCTGTACTTTTCTTTATATTGTTTTCCTTTGTAGCACTTATTATAATTATAATTGGCTTCCCTGTTAAATTTTGTAGTTTCCTTTGTAGGAGATATCAGAATTAAATTGCCTTGTTTGTTAAATTGTAATCCACATTAAAGCAGAGACTGTGTCTGTCTTGTTTACTACTGCATTCCCAGCACCTAACAGGGTTCCTGGCACATAGTAGATGCTCAATTGAGTAAATATTGATGAATGAATAAGTGAAGACCCAAACAGATGGCACCCTTAATGGGCTCACCTGGTTCTTTGCAAGGAGATTCAGATACGTATAAAACCGGCTAATCTGATATAGCCCTGCTGATAGAAAAAGCAGATGGAAAAGCCCAGCAAGAGACTCAGTGGAGCAAGGAGGGCAGGCCAAAGAGCAAGTTTCCATAGAGTCACCGACAGCTGCCTGAAATTCTTCCACCAGGGAAAATGTACTATGATAGGGGAAGAATCGGTGTCAGGTCTGAGCTCAGATATCCTGGTTTTTCATCTAACATGTATACCACCATTTATGCCTTGTTGGTTAAATTTTCAAAATTTCATTTTTGGTATTTTCATTTTTATCTTTATAGCTCATCATAGGGAGAGACAGAGAAAGAACCACACAATATTTGGATATAAGATACCATGGTACCTGCTTTCCAATGAGACAAAGACATCTGGTTGGGAGATTAATAGCACAGAGAGCTCTACTCCCTCTCTTCTTACTAACCTCCTCCTGGCAAATCACTGACTCCCATCACATCAAGATTCATTTAACTCACTTCTGCAATTTATGGCTCCTACTGGTCTCTAGCAGTTGTTTCAAGAGCTATTTCTTATAAATGGCTATTTTTAATGGTGTCACATGCTTTCTTTTCCTGTTTGCCAAGAATCTTAATCTACAGGACAATTTAACAAATTACAATTACAGTGGTTTCATCTATAGGCCTATTGAATGATCCGGTACATAGCTGTATTTATATAAAAAGCAATTCATAGGGGCACCTGGGTGACTCAGTCGGTTAAGCATCTAACTCAGCTCAGGTCATGATCTCATGGGTCATGGGTTTGAGCCCTTCATCAGGCTCTGTGCTCACAGCTCAGAGCCTGGAGCCTGCTTCAGATTCTGTGTCTCCCTTTCTCTGTGCCCCTCCCCCACTCATGCTCTGTCTCCCAAAAATAAATAAATGTCAAAAAAATTTTTAAAAAAAGGGAATTCATAGACTGATAAGCTTCCTATCATAGCTCTCTGGCATCCACAAAACAGGGCTGAGAGGACTATTATTTTAACACTCAGACAGTTCCATATGCTCCAATATATTAATTTACAAGGTGAGAATACTACACTTTTCAAAACAGTCAACCTAATATTGAGTTAACACTACAAAGTACCATTTAATTCATTATACATATGATCTGATGTATAAATTTAGCATCCATATATATTTACAATTTTTGAGATGGAGAATTTATATCTTAGCTCAGTTGTTGTTAACCCTTTTTAGTATGCTATATGCATTTGCAGGGCATAGTAGAGGGAGGAAGGAGTTTCCTTCTGCCATATTCACCCATTCCAGCTTTAATCAAATTAATATGTAAACACATGCAGCAGATATGAATTTTGTTCACAGTACTTGAATGAATGCAGTTCAAAGCTTTTGGGGAACAGTCTTTTGCTCCTCAGTTCAATCCCATTTGGATCCTTAAAGAGAGTGGCTCTACACATTTTGTGCCTACCTGAGGGTGGTGGTTTTGGCTGGGGCTGGAATGCTCGGCCTCTAGTGTTCAATCTCCCTAGAACCATCATGAAGCAATTTTCACCTGAGGTCCTACCAATTCTCCCGGCACTCTTTGGGAGTAAGGTTCTTTTCTGCTCCATAGATAATCCACAAAACTGCCAATCTATCCTAAGACCTATTGGGAAAAAAAACCACCCACATTATTATTTATTATTCAGAATGCAATAAAACCTTGGTTTGTAAGCATAATTTGTTCTGGAAACATGCTTGTAATCCAAAACACTTGCATATCAAAGTGAATTTCTCTGTAAGAAATAACAAAAACTCAGGTGATTTGTTTCACAACCTGAATATATTCTTATATAAATGATTACAATATTGTAATATAATACAAAATATACAGAAAATACAAAATATACAGAAAATACAAAATATAAACAAAAATAAACAAATGAACCTGCACTGACCTTTGAAAACCTTCTTGGCTGGTGTCAGGGAGACCAGAGAGAGGATGACTTTCATTATCACTAACAGAATCACTGCTATCTATTGGCTCAGTGGAATCTTTTTCTTTTCATGCAACTTTAACAAGGAACCTATCCAGTGACTAGAATGAAGCAAAGCATTCCTAAGCTTACTCTTGAATGGAGAAGCAAAGGGCTATTCATAGGTGCTTTGAAGTGACAAAATATACACTAGTGCCAGTTGTGGGCACCTTCCAACCTTCTGAAAAATCACTGATTTCTGCCAAACATCACAGCCTGAGACTGAGCATCTGAGCATGGGAGATGATCACCCACAATCCTGCAGCGAGAGAGAGAGAGAGAGAGAGAGAGAAGAACCATTGACTCAGTTGTGATCGTGTGACGTTTGATGTCATGTACTACTCGTATTGTAAGACATTGCTCATTTATCACGTTAAAATTTATTAGAAACATTTGCTCATCTTGGGGGAACACTTGCAGAACCATTTACTCACAATCCAAGGTTTTACTGTATATTTGAAGTAAAGAAGTAATGACTATATAATGACTATTTCTATACATATACATACACACATGTACACTTTAATATGTTCTTTCTCTCCCTGTATATAATCTATTACTCGACAAAAACTTTGCCATTGAAGGTCTGTTTAGCTAAATGAGTTCTTTTAATTCATGAAAAAAATTCAAGATACATGTTTCTAGGAATTATTTGTTGATTATATCAAGCATAGTTATAGGAGTCTTGTAAAAGTTAATCTAATACTTCAAAAAATATTGTGATAATATTGCAGTTTATTTTAAAAACACCTAAATTTTAGAGATATATGCTAAAATGTTTATAGAGGAAATAATCTGATGTATGGGTTTTGCTTGAAAAATGATTGGGAGTAGGGGGTAACGAATGGGGTTATAGATGAAACAAACCTGTCCATGTTGCTAGTAATCTCTTTCTATATGTGTTTGAAAATTTCCTAATAAAAAGTAAAAAGCGTATATATTTGAAGAACATATACTTCTACCCTCCACTGCACACATAGGGGAAATTGTTGGAAATGAAATGCAGGTTTCAGGGTCATGGAAGGCTGCCAATACATGTTATGCAGTGTAAACATGGGGCCCTTGTGCCCTAAGTTGCCAAATCTTCCAATCACTCAGTGGCACTAAAGTGCATGCATTTATTTTCAGGAGTGTGTAGCCCATGTTTCTATTTATTTCTTCATCATTAAATCTCAATTGCAATAGCACAGGGTGCCACAAGCTGAGAATCAGGTGAAACTTCCTATGAAAATAAATGCAGAGATTCCCAATTGTGTCTATCCTAATAAAAGCAAAAGGAACACCTAATTACCTATTTTCTTTTAGGAAATAAAGTCATCAACAAGGTTATAGCCCTGCTTTCCAACCTGCCTACCGATTACTTTGGGTACAAAGCAATTTTTTTTTCTCCAGCTAACTCCACAAGAATTTGCCTATACTGCCCTTTTGGATGTTGTTTTTATCACACTAAGCTTTAACCCGTGGAACCCATTCTTTCAGAGACCCCCTAGACTGACCATGTATACAAAACTGCAAATATTTCTGACATACAGCTAAATATGTGTACATATTGTTTGGTCATAAAAATTTTGTAATTGAAGACATGTTTACTAAAATGTATTTCATTTACAAATGTTTAAACTTTAGTTAATTGAACAAGAGGTTTGTTTTACATTTAACATTATTAGAAACCCAGTTTTCCACGTAGACTTTTTCACCTAAAATGTCACAGGGACTGAGAATTGTAAAAAGGAAACTTTCCATATTCTTTCACATCTTGAGTTTTCCACATGCATTCTCTTTGTTTTGTTTTTGTTTTTCTTTAAAACGTTTTTTTAAATGTTTACTTATTTATTTTGAGAGACAGTGAGCGTGAGCAGAGGAGGTGCAGAGAGAGGGGGAAGGAGAGACTGCCAACCAGGTTGTACCCTGTCAGCACAGAGCCTGACCTGGGACTCAAACCCACAAACCATGAGATCATGACCTGAGCCGAAACCAAGAGTCTGACGTTTAACTGATTGTACCACCCAGCAGCCCCTCACATGTATTCTCTTTGTCTGAAACCCTGTCTTCATCACTCCTTTGCCAGGGAGTGAATTCCTGTCCATCCTGTGAGGGCTGACTCATCCCAAGTCACCACTTTTCTCATGTCTTTCCCAGATGCTAAATGACCTTTGCACTCTGGATGTCTCCACTATTATTTTTACCTCACTGTGTTGTAATAACAGTTTTTGCATTTTTCTTCTCTACTAGACTATAAACTCCTGGAAGACAGATATTTAATAACATTTATTAAATTGCTGCATTGAATTGGGTGTTTAACAAGCTGGTAAAATAATGGGGAGATTTCAAATAATAAACACAAAGAAGTAAGAAAATGTCAGGGTTGAGGGAAATGCTAAGTGAAAAATGACCTTCCCCCACAGTAACCACTAAATATAACTTGCTTTTTTGGGAGAGGGGGGAAAGATGAAATAACCTTGAAAAGAATCATTGACAAGAATATTCTCCATGGTCACATTCAGTTGGAAAACTGCATCATAGTTTATATTCAGTACAAAACTCAGACTTCTTCAAAAGATAAGTTGATTTTCTTCTTTGCAACAAGAAACAAGTTACTTTAGTACTTCATACTAGAATAGAAAAATGATTCATGTTCACAACATGAAAATATGCTAGGAAAGAAGAAGATTTTACAGATAAACTACAATCCTCCACTAAAGCCAAAGCCTTACAAGATGCTCTGACCGGTGAAGGGTAATATGCTCCCTGTACTGAATGCAGTGTGTGTGGTTGATCAGTTCCAGTGGCATTATAAACAACAAAACCCAAGTTCAAATCACTCACATGAACTTGTAATTGAATTTTTCAAGACGTGATTTAATGTAGGAAAGAGAACAAGGATAAAATGTTTCAAATATAACAGCTATTGAACAAGTTAGAAAAATTAGTAGAGCGAATATTAGTTCTGGCTAGCCTTCAAGAATCTCAAGATAGCAAAATTCCTCACTTGCTTAATTTAATAGTGAGAGAGAAATGGATAATACCATCCTTGGAAACAGGACTAGTCAGCAAGGAGGACATGAGACAACTTCTTATATTTTAAACTGATAATATGAATGATATTGCTGAAAGCTGTAGGTATAGATTTTTTTTTCAAGAGTGCTAAATTAAAGCTTTAGAGAAAATAATGATGAAGCCCAGCTCATAGGTAGAGGCCTAAACAGGTCTCCAACCTGGAGACTCTCCTTTTATGATAAAGTGTCTTTAATTTCATGTGTTATTCAGCATCAGACTACCAAAAGGATTTATAAATTTGTTGACTTGTGAACTTCTTTTACCAAAGTATGAACTGAGGATTCTAGGAGACTAGCAAGTCTGTTTTTGTGAACGACCTTTGGATTTTCCAATGTTGAAGTTCAGTATTTGTTGTGGGATCTGGAGTAGAAGCTATTGGGAGTTTTACTGTTTTATTTCAATATGCTGGTAGCAAAGCAGAGAAACACTTGGTAAGACGAGTTGCAATCGAACTCCATTAGTTCTACAATATCAAGTGGTTTTTAGTGGACCCT
The DNA here is from genome assembly GCF_023721935.1 of Panthera uncia. Classification (NCBI taxonomy): domain Eukaryota; kingdom Metazoa; phylum Chordata; class Mammalia; order Carnivora; family Felidae; genus Panthera; species Panthera uncia. Next base: position 4,395 of record NW_026059596.1, on the reverse strand, counting down.
GAAGGCTTTGAATGGGGGTGTGCTAACATTTCCATGTGTGCTGGATGAAGGTTTTTCTGACCTTTGGAGTTAGCTCTGAAATCTTACCTACTTTCCTTGGAGCTTAGAATTTGAATCTGTTTTCAGATATAGCCAGCAGATGGAGCAATTTACTTTATTTACACTCTTCATCTGGTACAAAAAGGCATCAAAGACTCCTTTATAAATATACACGTGTATATATACGTATATATGCAAATTTAACTGTGTGTGCACATTTAACGGCATGTTAAAACTGTTCGTATGTTTGGGAACAACATATTAAGCATAATTTATTTCACTTTAGAATAGCAACATTTATCTGTTGGGGTTTTAATCCAGACTTGCATTTTATTAGGTTTGTACATGTCTGAAAGGACGACATGAGAGGAGAACAGTAGTTGTAGCAAGAAGCACATCACTTTTTTTTTCATCAGTTCCCTTCTGCAATTCAAAACCACATATCCTGCAAGATGGGAGTGAAGCTGGTTTTGAAGTCACCATGGAATTCAGCAACACTTAGCCATAATTTTGACAGTCCTGTAATAACAAACTTGAAAATTCTGATTTGGATAACAGAGCTCTCATGTTGAAATTTATGGAATCATTTCAGGTATTAGACTATCCATCTTACAGCTTGTCAATAGAGGATGATTTCCTGTAGGAGATAACTAATAACTTTATAGAATTTGGGGATGTAATAGAATGATATTATCCCCTGGAGTTCACACTTACCAACCAAAGGGTAATAACTTTTATTACAAGCATGAAATAGTCTATAAATGTTTCATTAAATCCTTAAAAATGTGCAGTTATTAATTCTCTCTCTTCTCTGTGATTTCTGGCTACCACACTGAGATGGACATAGTGTTTCTGGGAACCTGGAGACAACGTGATTTTTGGCAACTTACCACCTGTACTATTTCCTAGTGGAATTATTTGAATCCATGTGGATTTTAGTAAGAGTCTTCTCAGAAGATTTCACTATTATTTTAAATGCTAGGCCCTGCTTCTAAGGCCTTGATCTTTCCCTCTTCCAACCTCTTCCTACTGATTTGCCCTGCTTTAGGCCCCAGGCAAAGTGGGGAGGGAAGACATTGCATCTTCTGGCCATCTCAGTCGATTCAAAAGCATTTACGGAGCACCGATCTGTGCAGGGCACTGGTGTGGTGTTGAGCTGATTGAGTTAAAAAAGACATAGACAATGTCCTTGAGGCAGAGAAGCTGCCAATCGCTGACTCCAGGGAGAAGTATTTTTATTTCTTCAATATGGGCAAAGTTGCTATGGAGGAGGTTATGTGTATGTCTGAACAGGTAGGGGATGGCCAAGTGATTCCTGTCTTTGTAGAAAACAGACAAAAATCTCACTTTACCAGATTGCAAGGAAAGAAACACAGTGTAAATTTATGAGAAATTAGAATTATAGAATACTTAAAACATAATACAGTTTTGACTTTCAGGTTAACATTGTAACTAACAAAATATTGCAAAATCGAAGTCCCTTTGGGGCTCAATTTAGTGGATAGAGAATAGAATTTGAAAAGGTAATAAAACAGATTCTCACACAAAAGGTGCTCAGGTTTTGCGAGCATCTTTTTTCTTCTTGAACCGTGAAAAAGGACCTTGGCCTTTTGCTCTTCACTTCTCTTTAGCATCATGACTGCATAATATGTCATCTGTATAACATTTGTGCATTAGCAGTGAGCATGAGGATATTTTGGGTTTGACCCATTTAGTTGAAGGAAATGTTCTATTCTAGGTTCTTTGGTTGCAAGGAAAAGGAACCCAGTCAAATGGTTCAAGAAAAAGTTATTTAAAAAGACAAGACTCCCATGGATATAAAATACAGGAACAACAGCCAGGTCTTACAACCAGTATCAGAGTGCTATTTTCTTCTTCCATTTCCTATATAAATGACTTTTAATAAGTGGCCCAAGGTGAACTTGAAAAGATAGGGTAAGGTTGGTCAAAGCCAGGCCTTGAGGACATGGTGAGGGATAATCCTGTGGTCATATGTGACAAAACCCTCCACTGAACTGAGCTGATTGGATTCGCTCTCAAAAATTTGACCTGAGACACCAGTTAGTTTGTGATTGGCTTTTGAAATACTAGTAATAATATATAATACTTGTCAGGAGCTTAGTGTATATAAGCTATTGTTCTAAACATTTTTTGTGTTCTAAGTCACTCATCCTCACAACTACATGATATGGGTCAGTGCCATTCCCATTTTACAGATGAAGAAATTGAGGTACTGAAAAGTAAAATAATTTGCACAAGTTGATAAAGGTTGTACTAAAGCTGGTGTTTTAACCCAGATGATCTAATTCCAGAATCTATACTCCTAACCACTGCATAACTCTGCCTTCAAAATGTTAGTGCTTTTGGTAAGTGCCAACCAAAGAGTTGGTTCTACGGTAAGCCAAAACTACATGTGAGTTGAAGTTCTAGGGGGAGGGGAGCACAGAAATAACGAGTGAGCAGAAAGAACAAGGATGTGGAGAAGAACATGGTGCAGCTGTTCGTGTCAGTATCACCTCTTTAGACTGAACAAGGCCTAGTATACAGCAGATACTTACCAAGTATGTGCTGAATAGGGAACGAATGTTTTCAGCTGGGTCTGTGGGTATGACATACACCCTGAGAAGTTTATATGTGCAGGGAAGGAATCTCCAAATGATTTATTTCTCTCTCTCTCTCTCTCTCTCTCTCTTTTCATTTTGTTTTTTGAGATAGGGTGCATGTGAGTGGGGGATGGGCAGAGAGACAGAGAATCCCAAGCAGGCTCCATGCAGTGCAGAGCCCAACGCGGGGCTTGATCTCACAACCCATGAAATCACGACTTAAGCCAAAAATCAATAATCAGATGCTAACCGACTGAGTCACCCAGGTGTCCCTATCTCTTTATTTTTAAAATTAATTAAATTATACATATACTGCATGAATACATTGTCCATTTTTTAAAAGTAAAGCTTTACAGGGAGGGATAAAGTTCTTTTTTGCCCACGTCATTTCTATTTCCCACAAAATGTCCAGATTTTATTGATACATTTACATACATATATAGAATATATTGGAAATATAAAGTGTTGTTTTGTTATAATAATATTTATATAAGTATGATGGTGTTTAATATTTTCTTTCCTCAGTTAATAATGTATCTTAAAGATCTAGCTATATTGTTATAATAAACATTTAGACAATTTCTAAACTTCTTGCTATTATAAATTATGTTGCAATACAGATGTGTGTGTGCCTGTGTGTGCATGAGTGTGTGCTTTTACACATGCATTTCTCTTGTGTACTAAGAAGTGTAAATGGCCGAGTTATTGTCTACACACATTTATTATTTTAATAGACAGTGGGCATTGGACAATGGACATTGCTTTCCATATCCCCGACATTATTTATTGTCGAACCCTAAAATTTTGCTGAGATACCAATGAGATACCACCTCACACCTGTCAAAATGGCTAATACTAACAACTCTGGAAACAACAGATGTTGACAAGGATGCAGAGAAAGGGGAACACTTTTGCATTGCTTGTGGGAATGCAAACTGGTGTAGCCACTCTGGGAAATAGAATGAAGGTTCCATAAAAAATTAAAAATAGAGCTACCCTCCAACCCACCAATTGTACTACTAGGTATTTATCCAAAGGATACAAAAATGCTGATTCAAAGGGGCACATGCATCCCAATGTTTATAGCAGCATTATCAACCATAGCCAAATTATGGAAAGAGTCCAAATGTCCATTGACTGATGAATGCATAAAGATGTGGTGTATATATATACAATGGAATATTACTCGGCAATAAAAAGAATGAAATTTTGTCATTTACAACAAAGCAGATGAAACTAGAATGTATTATGTTAAGTGAAATAAGTCAGAGAAAGACAAATATCGTATGATTTCATTCACTTGTGGAGTTTAAGAAGCAAAAGAGATGAACATAGGGGAAGGGAAGGAAAAATAAGGTAAAAACAGAGAGGAAGGCAAACCATTAGAGACTCTTAACTACAGAGAACAAACTGAGGGTTGCTGGTTGTGTGTTGGGTGGGGATATGGTCAAAATTGGGCAATGGGCATTAAGGAGGGCACTTGCTGGGATGAGCACTGGGTGTTATATGTAAGTGATGAATCACTAAATTCTACTCCTGAAACCATTATTACACTATATGTTAACTAACTTGGATTTAAATATAATAAAAAAAATAAAAATAAATTTTTGTGTGATGTAAATAGTTGAACCTCAATATTGTTTTAATTTCTAGTTGTGTTTGATGTTCGTCATCTTCTTAAATATCTACTGATCATTGATATTTTGTCTAGTCATAAGTTTTGACCACTTTGGTTTGTTTCTTTTTAAATTGG